>NW_012109175.1:1175000-1203798 GCF_000951045.1 Mandrillus leucophaeus
GTTTAAAATAAATCCTTGGAAATGTAACTTTTAACCTCAAATGCCCTCCTTAGCAAACAATGATTAAAAAATGTTCCCCTGATAATGAAATAGGAAACAGCAAAAGAAGGAGTATCACAACATGTAACAAGAAAACTTTTAGTCAAGCTGTCAAGAGTTCGTTTTTTAGAAGTGTAATTAACAGAACTTTTGGTTAAAATTTCATGACGAATGTTGTCTTCCATCAGGATCATTTCCAGTCCGATGGAATTTAGCTATGTGTTTTGCATATCAATTTAGGTTAAAACATAAAGATGGGACACTGATTGTAGTTATTAACTTGGCAGTTGTTCTAAGTGCCTTCACTACAAAGTGGGGAAACTTTAAGCTGTTTTGGTTAGGTGACCAGCAAACAACATTGTATTTCTTGCTTTTTTCAGGAATTATCTCTTTAGATCTCTTAGGTATATCATAAATATTTTGATCAGGTTGCTTTAGTAATCCATAGGTAAGAACTGTTGGAGGTATATAAAAGTTGCCTTCTGGATGATATAGTTGTTATTGTCAATCTGAAGAATAAAATATAGAACATACATGCTATGGGTTTTAGGATATAATTTGGTATAGATATGCAAGGAATAGGATTTCATCTAAAGATAACTAGTGAGAAATTACAGGTATGAACTCATCTCTTTCTAAGGATAACTTTTTAACATCCATTTTTTAAATTTAAAATTTAAATTAAAAATATCTCCTTTCTTTTGAAGAGATGTAATCCTATAGAGAGGAAGAATGTCTTACTCTCTCAACTGTAGTGCTTTTCCAACTTTAATATGCACCACCTGGGAATCCTGCTAATACAGATTCTGATTCAAGTGGTCTGTATGGGACCTGAGATTCTGCATCTCCAACAAGCTCTCAGCTGATGCCGATATTGTTGGTACTTGTTTTTCCACCGTACTTGTTTTTTGTGTTCATCATCTTACCTGCCCCTCCCGGATGACCTTAAACCCATTAGAATATGAACCGTTTCATCCAGGATTGTTTTGTACAGCTCACCCCACTCAGTAATGTTCAACTAACACCAACCTATTGTGGGACTAGGAATATCTTATAAGTAGTTTTCCTTAGTGCAACTTAGGGGGGTTGCTTGCAGAGAATTTAGCAATATTCAACACTTGTTTTGTAATGTTCTGGTTTCTAAAGTGGTAGAATGGGAAAAGCATGGAACTGGGAGACACACATCTTCTGGACGTGAACCCTCACTGAGCACTCAGCTACTTGCTACTTGTGATAAGATCTTAAGTATGTAATGTCAGCTTTCTGAGCCAGTAAAATGCTAGAACTAATGCCTACATTGCAGGGTGGTTATAAAAGTTAAACAAGAGAATGTATGTCAAGTATCTAGTCCAGGGTTTGAAATATAGCAGGCACAGAGTAAATAATAGTTTTCTTTCTTACCTCTTCTAATAAACTCTGTGGTTCTGAAACAGAGGAGTAAAATTTCTGTAGGCTTGGAAGTCATGGCAAAAAGAGAATTAGAAAATAAATTTAGATCAGTGTGTGTGTCTCTCTTATTAGTATTTACTTCAGATCTAATCTAACTTTGTATATTTTAAAACAGAAAAATATATTATGGAAAATAGTTTACATCATAAAATTACCACAGTTTGTATTTTGAGTATAAAAGTGCAACTTATTTAGAGAGAAATCACAACTTTATTAATTGGACTTTGTTTAGTCCAATGTTTAACCTTTTTTTGGTTATATTTGGAGCTAAAAGTTGCTCTACTTTGTGACATATGACAGAATTAAGTTTTGTCCAATTGTGAAAATAAAGCTGTATTACTACGATTTGCTACAAAATAATATTATCACAAACTTAGTGGCTTAAGACAGCACACATATATTATCTCACAGTTTCTGCAGTCATGGCTTAGCTAGTTTTCTGCAAGGATGCAAGCAAGGTATCAGACAGAGTTGGGTTGTATCTCCTTCTAACCTCACATGGTTGTTGACAGAATTTAGTTTCTTGAGGTTGTAAGGTAGTGTTCCCAATTTTTGCTGTCTGTTGGCTCGAGGTCGCCCCCAGTTCCCAGAGACTGTCCTTAGTTTCTTGCACCACAGGCCTCTGAATCTGGTCACTTGCTTCATCAGAGCCAGCAAGGGAGAGGGTCTTTCTGTAAGACAAAGGTCACAATTCTGTGTAATGTAATCATTCAAGTGACTCACCATCACTATTGGCTAAAAGCAAGCCACAGTTCCCACCCACATTCAAGGGGAAAGGATTTTACAAGGGCATGGATATCAGGAAATGAGGATCTGTGCCACAGAAGTATATGCCTGAAGTATAATGAATATTAACATACCAGTAAAAAATTAACATATCCGTATAATATGTTTTCTTAGACTTTTGGTCCCACACAATGTCAAGCATCATGTACAGGAAGTATCTACATTCACAAAACTAACTGATAGAACATAGGAGAAAAAGTACCCTTTAACTCATTTGAATGTAAATTTGTCATTTGGAACTTGGTTTAGTCAGTTTAATTTTATGAGTAACGCTATCAGAAATTTTTGCTTTGGTGCTTTAATTTCATGTTCACAGAGTATTGTAAACAAAAGTTTACCTCACAGAGACATCAATTTTCTCTTAAGAACTCATTTGGGATATTTTAAAAGGTGGAGCCAATTAATTTTGGGAGCTGCAGGCAAGAATAAAGAGGCCTTGTTACTATTGTTTGATAGAAAGTTTTGGTACATATGCATACATGTGCCATGTTGGTGTGCTGCACCCATTAACTCGTTTACATTCGGTATATCTCCTAATGCTATCCCTCTCCCCTCCCCCCATTCCACTTAAAGTATTAAAAAAAACTTATTAATACTATTATTAAAAATAAGAAATAATAATTAAAAAAAGGTTTGTAAAAATCCTTGACCACTTTTCCCAACCCCAAACCAGAAACTTCTGTATCTGTAGCATTTGATGGTATTTACACAAATTGACTGATAAGTATATGCCTTAATTTTCAGTTTAGCCAATTCCTAAAAGAGTGGGCTCTTGGTTGCATTTCTATCTCTGAGTCTCAAAACTAAAGAACCTAAACCAGAATAAATTTTCCAGCTTATGATTATTTCTATTTCTGAATAAAATTGCTCTCTTTCTTCTGGAGTTGAAATCAGAAATGTTATTAGATGAAAAATATCTGTTAAATGTGCTTGTGATCCTATCTCCAGGAGCAATCACGGCAGACAGTTGTAGTTTAAAATCATTTCTTGCACTGTTTTAGGAATAGCTGGAAGCATTGTATGCTGAGTAGCAATGTATGTACATCATATATATTCTAAAACTCTTAAGTTTTCCAGTTTTTGAAAAGAAAAAATTATGTATAAAATAAAAAAGCCACAGAAATACTTAACAAAATGTTTCTTCAGTTTCTCTTTTGAGATTATTATTTATTCTGTATAACTTTAAATGACCCTTTTTTTAATTACAAAAAGAAGAACAAAATAATTACCTCTAATACCAGTAACACGAGATGATCAATAATGTTTTGGTCTATTTCTTTCTAGCCCTATCTTTATGTATAAATGCATTCATATATGTTTATTATTATGTGTTATGTTTATTGTACTATTATATATATTACATATATTATGTGTGTGTTTAAGCATATATGTATTTTTACATTTTTTGTTTGTATCCCTTAACAATATATCAACATCTTTCATGATCATTAAATGTCACTTATAGTATTGTTTATGATGGATCTGTTTATTGGGAGAACATATTATTTAAACATATGCTATTTACTTTTGACTATAAAAGCAATTTATGTTTCTAACACTTTGTCATGGTAAATTTCACACACATAGGAAAGTAGAGACATTTACTTACTCAACACTCAGCTTCACAATCATTCGTACCTGATCCTATCTTATTTTTTCTAACTCTCTACCCATTCCTCCCACCCCTTGGAATATTAGAAAGGAAATCCCAGACATATTAAAATAGTTCATCTAAAAATACTTCAGTATCTCTTTAAAATATAAGGCCCTTAAAAAGTACGATCACAACACCATTTTCTTATTTAATATCCAGTTAGTGTTCAGATTTCCTTGATTATCTGATAAACGTTAATTTGCTTGAATTGGCATCCAAAAAGCAACACATTATTTTTGTAAAAAATGGAACACTACAGATGTTCATGATGCAGAAAGTGAGTAATTCCTCCTCTGCCCGAATTCCACTCCCAGTGATAACCATGTGAGCATTTATCTTGTATATTGTTCCACATCCAAGATAATGCCTTTTCTGTATCAATCTAATGACTCCCAAGTGATGGCTGTTCTTTCTGTCTTGTCTTTGAACAAATACATGTTTTAACATATAATAATTCTAATTGTATATATAATTGTATTTATTTTCTTATCTGATTTTAATGTCAAGCCGTTTTGTATCCCTAAATAAAAGATGTAAGCAGAGCTTAGGAAATATCTGAAAGAGAGCAAAATATCAATTGATAAGTTAGGAGTTTTATGATCATGTTTATGAATTCATTTTCTCTGATAAATGAGTGCCTAATTCTTCCATAAACATGCACTTACTAATACAACACATTTTAATTTTAAATGACCATATCAATATCTAACCGGATGCCATTTCAATAATTTATACACCAGTTAGTCTTTTTACTGCCAACCTCACAAAGGAAGTACATTTGTTTGGTGAGAGATGAGAAGGGCACCCAGCCTCACTGTTTTCTCCTAAATGAGAAAAGCAGCTTTACGTTTCCTGGCTTTTACAACCTTTGCTTCACTTCTGACAAATTCCAATCTAAAAACACTGTCTTTTGGAAAGAGTGCCTATAATCATTCTGTTGCTAATAACGCTGCCATGTTCACTTGTCTTGTACAGTTCCTACAAACTGTCTTTTTCAGAGTGTAAGAGTAAGGATTCAGTGTCTTGCTTATTTTAAAAATCCCACCACAGGCCAGGCATGCACGGCTAACACCTGTAATCCCAGCACTTTGGGAGGCCACAATGAGTGGATCCCTGGAGCTCTGGCGTTGGAGACCAGCTGGGGTAACATGGTGAAACCCCGTCTCTAGGGGGAAAAAAAAATTAGCTAGGCACAGTGGCACATAATACTCAGGGGGCTGAGGTGGGAGGATCTCTTGAGCCAGGGAGGTCGAGGTTGCAGTGAGATGAGATTGCGCCACTGCACTCCAGAACTCCAGTACTCCAGCCTGGGCAACAGAGTCAGACCCTGTCTCAAAACAAAAACAAAAACAAAAATACGACAATTTTACGCATAATGGTGGCGTAACAAAAGGTATCTTACTGCTGTATGTGTATCACTTGCTTGTTTAAAATATTACTATGCTAGTTACTATTTCTGCATAAGAAATTACTTCAAAATTTAACAGCTTAAAACAACTTTTTCTTTTTTTGTGCCCTTGGATTCTATGGGTGAGGAATTCAAATAGGTCTTAATGGGGATAAATTGTCTCTGGTCCAGAATAACTAGGGCCTTAGCTGGGAAGACTATAAGGCTGAAAGTGACTTAATGGATGGTGGTTGGAATTATTTGAAGGCTTGTTTACTTGCATGTTTGGTTCTTAGGCAGGAGTGACTCAAAGACTCGGACTGCAGCAGGAGGGGCATCTCTGTGTGGTCTGAATTCCTCACAGCATAATGTCATCAAGATAGGTGGACTCAGGGATCAAAATTTGAGCGTTTCATGAACAATGTGGAAACAGTGGAGTTTTATGACTTAACTTAGAAGTCACGCAGTAGTGGGAAAGCTATGATCCTTGGATGGTAAGTGCAGGTGTAACCATATGGCTCCAGTCACATTGCTTTGACCACCAATTTTATTGAAGATGTGTTTGAGTGCCATTAGTACAACAACGGGCAATAAAGTATGCTTTTTTTTTTTTTTGGGATGTGTGTGTGTTTGTGTGTGTGTGTTCGGTCAGCATGACGTCAATCACAGCTCAAGAATTCTATACATGTCTGCATTTCATATTGTCACAATAGTTTTGTTGCAGCCTGGTAGATGATAATTTCACATTTGAAGAGGGTGGTTTAATCAATAAGGACCAAGAGTTTAAAATGTGATTTAATAGATTTTCCATTATGCCTGTCCATGCTCCATGGCATCCTGTTTCTGTGCTTTTTTTTGTTCATTGCATTTCCCTTGCCAGGAATGCTTCCTATCTGCCTCTCTGTGTTAAAATCTTTCCCACCAGTCAAACTTTTACTGGTATTGGTATATAGGTTATCTTTATAAGGATTCCAGCTTTTAAAAGTTGGAAGAGAAAAACTATTCCAACACAAAAGCAATTAAGTATACAAAGGTTGATTTCAAGGCTCAAATGTCCAACAATGTGTCTCTTGGAATTATACATCTTCCAAAGGTACTGTTTCCTACCATCTTCTCTCTCTGTGACTTTTTCTCTTTTCCCCTCCTTATTTTAAGTTGATGTCCTCGGCTTATATTTTTTTTTAATTAAAACTTTTTTTTTTTTTTAAATTCAATAAGTGCATGTGCAGGTTTGTTACATGGGTGTAACACGTGATACTGAGGTTTGGGCTTCTATTGATCCCATCACTCAAATAGTGAACATAGTACCCAATAGGTAGTTTTCCTCTCCTCCCTCCTGAAATCCCCAGTGTCTATTGTTCCTATCTTTATGTCCATGTATACCCAATGTTCAGCTCCCACTTATAAGTGAGAACATGCAGTATTTGGTTTTCTATTTCTGCAATTATTCACCTAAGATAATGGCCTCCAGCTGCATCCATGTTGCTGCAAAGAACAAGATTTTGTTTGCTTTTTTATGGGTGTGTAGTATTTCGTGGTATATATGTACCACATTTTCTTTATGCAGTCCATTGTTGATGGGCGCTTGGGTTGGTTCCATGTCTTTCCTATTGTGAATAGTGCTGCAAGAAACATACTAGTGCATATATCTTTCTGGTAGAACAATTTATTTTCTTTTGGGTATATACCCAGTAATTAGATTGCTGGGCCAAATGGTAATTCTATTTTTAGTTCTTTGAGAAATCTCCAAACTGCTTTCCACAGGGGCTAAACTAGTTTACATTCCCACCAATAGTGTATAAGCTCTCTTTTCTCTGAAACCTTGCCGCATCTGTTATTTTTTGCCTTTTTAATAATAGCAATTCTGACTGGTGTGAGATGGTATCTCACTGCGGTTTTGATTTGCATCTCTCTGACGATTAGTGATGTGGAACATTTTTTCATACTTTTTTGGCCATTTGTATGTCTTCTTTTGTTCAGCTCATACTTTAATGAGGAATGGCAGTCATCAAATGGGAAGGTGTTCATGTACCTTCTGCCAGATCTATAAGTATACGTGCATTGGCTGCATCTTCTCTATCTTTGCTCCTATTATACCTGAGGAAAATTGAAATTCTCAAAGACTTTTTTCTTTCTCTAACTCCTCTCTTTCTCTCTTCCATTATCACTACTTCCTTTCCACTCAATATTCTCATCAGCCAACAACACCAACAACCTTTGGATCATTTATCTAAATGAAAACTCCATTGACTCCCACATTCTTCTCCAGCTACAACCCATGTTCAACTCCTCTTCACAGCTAAACTTCTAAAAGAATTATCTGTCACATGAAAAAATAAATGTTCATCATCACTGGCCACCAGAGAAAGGCAAATCAAAACCACGATGAGATACCAACTCACACCAGTTAGAATGGTGATCATTAAAAAGTCAGGAAACAACAGACGCTGGAGAGGATGTAGAGAAATAGAAATGCTTTTCACTGTTGGTGGGAGTGTAAACTAGTTCAACCATTGTTGAAGACAGTGTGGCGATTCCTCAAGGATCTAGAACTAGAAATACCATTTGACCCAGCCATCCCATTACTGGGTATATACCCAAAGGATTATAAATCATGCTACTATAAAGACACATGCACACGTATGTTTATTGTGGCACAATTCACAATAGCAAAGACTTGGAACCAACCCAAATGTCCATCAACAACAGACTGGATTAAGAAAATGTGGCACAGATACACCATGTGTATGTGCAGCCATAAAAAAGGATGCAGCCATAAAAAAGGATGAGTTCATGTCCTTTGTGGGGATATGGATGAAGCTGGAAACCATCATTCTCAGCAAACTATCACAAGGACAGAAAACCAAACACTGCATGTTCTCACTCATAGGTGGGAACTGAACAATGAGATCACTTGGACACAGGGTGGGGAACATCACACACCAGGGCCTGTCATGGAGTGGGGAGCTGGAGGAGGGATAGCATTAGGAGAAATACCTAATGTAAATGACGAGTTGATGGGTGCAGCAAACCAATATGGCACATATATACCTATTTATCAAACCTGCACGTTGTGCACATGTACCCTAGAACTTAAAGTATAATAGATAATAATAATAATAATAATAAAAGAATTGTCTGTACTTTTGGCTTGATGAAACTAGAAAAGGCAGCATGACTTCATTCTAGAAATCCCCAGTTGTCCTTCCCCTAAGAGAGGAGGAGACTAGAAATGCAAACTCGTATTAGAGAACAACAGAAACACAAAATCACAAAATACGTGGATGGGCTGCCAAAAAAACAAAGAGGAACAAGGGAGACAGTGAGCAAAGATACCCACACTTACAGATCTCGGAGAGCACAGGGGCACTCTTTTTCAAACTGAAAGGTCTTTCTTGAAGTTCAAAATCCAAATTCCTTATTGCAACAAGGGAAGCAAGGTGAAAGAAGAAGGGACAGAAGCTTCCCTTAATGTAGTTGGTTTTGAAAGTGAAGTTTGTGCTGAACAAAGCATGTCACAGAGGCAATCCATATCTGCAGGAAACTGTTAGTGAGGCAGGGTAGTGGGAAGAGACTACACTGAGTCTTCAGAAAGCTGCTTCACTCGACTGGCTGGGGAGAAGTATAGGACTGAAGAAAATGTTCCATTGCAGGTCATAAGGAAAATCCCCATAGCCTGGAACATGGCCTTGTTTCTTTCTACACAATGAATTTACCCATAGGTTGAGGAAAAATATTCCAAGATAAATAAATAAATAAGAAAGAGAAGCAGAAGTTAAACAAAAACAGTGCAAATATAAAAAGGGGCATTAGGGACAGAAAAAAATATAAGAAAATTTGCCATGGAACAGATAAAAATTGTGTGTATAGGATGATTCAAGCCACACAAATCAATAAACATGATACATCGTATCAACAGAATCAAAGGCAAAAAATGGTAATTTCAATTGATGATAGGAAAGCATTCAATGAAATTCAACATCCCTTCATGATAAAAACTCTTAGCAAATTTGGTACAGAAGGAATGTGCCTCAACACTATAAAGGTTGTATATGACAAATCCACAGCTAGTATCATATGAAGTGGGGAAAAATTAAAAGCCTTTCCACTAAAATCTGAAACAGGACAAAGATGCCCACTTTCATCACTTTTATTCAACATAGTACTAGAAGTCCTAGCCAGGGCAGGTGGCCCAGAGAAAGAAATAAAGTGTATCCAAATTGGAAAGGAAGAAGTCAAATTAACCTTGCGGTTTGTAAGGCATGTTGTAATAGCTATAACCATTAAAAACATATAACTAATTGTTTAATAAAGGGGAAAATGAAAGTAATAAATGCCTAATGTGTACAGCAGAAGACAAGAAAGGAGAGAAAAAGGAATATAGAACAGATGGGGCAAATAGAGAACAAATAGACGGAAGATGTAAGCCAAGCTACATCAGTAGTTACATTTAATGAAAATTGAATAAGTACTCCAATTCAAGGCAAAACAATGGTTAAAGTAGATTTCAAAAGTCCTCCTGTATGTTGCCTAAAAAGCTATATTTTAAATATAAGGGCACAAAAAGTTGAAAGTAAAAGAATGAAAAATAATAAGCCATGCATATACTAGTAGAAATTTTAGTGTGCTTATACTAATAATAGACAAAATAGACCTAAGGCAAGAAGATTGCTAGGGATAAAGAATATTTATCAATAAAATTCAAAAGATAAAAATCATAGAAATGAGAGGAGTGTCACTCAAAATTTTCTTCCGTTCCGTAACAGTCACATCAGTAACACGGACTGTGGGAGCAGTGGAAGGCAGTCTAGATCAATTGTTTCAACTTCCACACCTTTATGGATGTTATTGCTTCTCCCAGGAGAGTTTATTCAACCATTAACCCATCAAAGAAATTTTGGGTTGCCCCCAGATCGTTAAAATTATGAACAAAACTGATCTGAATATTTGTGTAAAATGGAGAAAATTGTACGTAAACATTTCTTCATGAATTATGAAAAATCATGAAATCCTCACCTTTATATTATAAGAGCATAAACTAAAGAAAAAATAACTCAGGTAGAAGAGGATGAGACTGCATAAGAAGAGGAAACATGAGCTATCATAGCTCTAGAAAAAAGTGAAATAATAGTAATTCTTCACTGAAGAAATGAAGTGAAATTGGAAGTAGCAAACAGGGAAATAGACTCAGATCAAAACATATTAAGTGATATAAAAGACAAGAACAAGAAAAGTAAGAAGGAGAGAAAAATAATCGATGAAGTGTCAGGAAAAAAGAGGAATGAATGAGCAGGCTTAGGAGAGATAATATTTGCAAAACTTGAGTCTCCAAAGAAGAAAACTAAAATTATAAAGTAAAACAAATATTTAAAGGTTCAACTTCCTTTTTTTTTTTGAGACAGGGTCTTGCCGTGTTGCCTAGGCTGGAGTGCAGTGGTGAAATCACAGCTCACTGCAGCCTTGAACTCCTAGGCTCAGTCGATCCTCCTGCCTTAGCCTCCTGAATAGCTGAGAATAAAGGCACAGCCACCATGCCCAGCTAATTAAAAAAAAAAAAAATTGTAGGGACAGGGTCTCACTAATGTTGCCTGGGCTAGTCTCACAGTTATATTCTCACCTTAGCCTCCCACAGTGCTGGGATTACAGGTGTGAGCCATCACACCTCATCCCAGACAATTTCATAGAAACGAGAAAGATTTCGAATCTATTATATATACTTTGAGAGCATTCTGTGTCCTAGAAAAAAAAAATCCAGAGTGGTCAACATTAGCGTGTATCTACTGAAAGTTAACTGCAAGAGATGAAGAAATCCATTATCTAGCCATGCAAAAAATATCAAGACATTTAAAAGTACAATGAAAATGTCAATATAACACTTTAAAAAAATACACTGAGAAGCCTTACTTATCTGTCAGATTGACGAAGATCAAAAAATGTGTGAAGTTCCAGATGGCCGACTAAAAAAGCAGCGGAGTGGAAACAAAGTGGCGAGAAAATATTAGCTCTTCAAGTGGATCCTCTAAGAGACCAAGTTGGGATTCACCAAGAAAGGGAGGGGACCCAGAGAACAGAGAGGAGCAAAGCCAGGAAGCCGCCCAACTGGGACGGTGGAGCTGTGGGAAGCTCCTGAACGCGGGGAAGGGGCGATTGAGTGAGAGGCCCCGGGGGATCCACACTTTCCAAGCGGACCTTTGCAATCCTGGGCCCGGGAGAACTCCCCTGACCACCCTGGGCATCTAGACCCACACGGAGAGCCACGTGGAGTTTTTTCAGAGGCACCCCTCAAACCCACGTGGAGCCCCACAGGCCATGGATCCCTGAGCAGCGATCGGCTGCCAGAGCCCCCACAGAGGCTGCAGCTGTCAAGCGGAGGAGTGGTCAGGCTGCCCGGCTCCTCTTCGCCAGGTAAGGCTCCCCTGGGCTTCCAGCGCAGCAACCCGCCCCCGCCTGAACTCTGCAAGGAGGCACAGCAATTCCCCAGGGAACTGCCGGCCGGCAGAAGTGCGGCCTCTACCCCTGCTGCTGCTAGCCCGGGAGGCTCCAGGTTTGGACTTGCCCGCAGCAACCCTGCCCGCGCCTGAGCACTGTTGTATAGTTGTGGCTCTGCCTTCCTCTGGGGCAAAACTCCCAGAGGGAACAGATAATGCTTGGAATCTTTTGCGTGAGGGTTCCGGCCCTCCTCAGTGAAGGGTCCGTGGCACAGCCACCCTGCCCCTGCTTCATCGTTTCACCCGAGGCCCAGAGCCTTTCTGAAAACCCACCTCCCACAGCCCTGTGATAGTCCTTGGGCTCCCACAACCTAAGCGTTCTGCCCGCCCTGGCCAGAGAGTTTGGCGGGTGACCTGGGCTTGTCTGCTTCTCCATGACAGTCAGCACTTGAACTCTGGGCTAGGGTTTAGTCCCTTCAGGACTCATACTTGCTGTCCAGGGGGATATGTAGGGGCCTGGGAACTGGGGAACTACCTGCTCCATTCCTGCTCTGCTGGCATCTGACCACTTTCCCTGGGGCCTGAGATCTGGCGGAGCCAACCAGCTGACACGACCACAACCAACATCCTCTTGGAGGGGCCTAAAGTGGACCCTATCCTCCTTTACAAGAAGAGCAGCGCTGCCACATGGGAGAACAGACAGACCTTAAAGCTATCTGTACCCGTTTGAGTGACGAACCTACGCTCTGAAACCACTCCCGTGGAGACTCGCAAAACAGATGTTCGCTGTGGCTCTCAGTCGCACTGCCGTCTGGAGTTAGACTTCAGTGTGCGTCTGAACTAGGAGTCCCAAGTCCTGGGGAGATGGCGTGAGGGTTGAAAAACTACCTATCCGGTATTATGCTCACTACATGGGTGTACACCAAACCTCAGCGACACACATTTTACCCACGTAATTCAACTGCACGTGTACATCCTAAGCCTAAAAGTTAGAAAAACAAAGTTAGCTATATTGTTTTGGCAAAAGTGTGGGGAACACATAGTCTCATACACAGCTGGTGGATGTACAACTTTCATGTAGATAAATTTGACAATTATTATCAAAATAACCAAGGCACACACTCTTTGACATAGCAATTCCACTTTTAAGTTTCTTTTGTAGAGACACCCGCACATTTACAAAAGGACATGTACACAAAGATATTTGTTTCAGCACTGTTTGCAATGGCAGAAAGTCAAGTAGGGACTCAATTATTAGTTTCATTCAATGAAGCACTACAAAAGTTTAAAATGATAAAGGAAACTATATAGTGATATAAAATGATCTAAGATACGTTTTTAGGTGGAAAAAGGAAGGCATGGAACTGTGTATATAGGTCACAGTCATTTGTATAAAAAAATAAAAAGACAAGAATAATGCTTACTTATGCATAGAACACCTCAAGAAGCACAGTGGGGCTCAGGGATCCGTGTGGGAGGGAGTCCTCTTTCTACATATTCTTTTGTACTGTTTGAATTTTGAGTTCTATTAATGTATTTCCTATTAAAATATGAAATTAAAACAAACAAAAGGAATTGTGTGTGTGGGGTGCCTTTGCTTTCAGTTTCCATTCATTCCTCAACACACTGAAGCTGACTTCCCTGGCATGCCACGAAAATTCCTTTTGTTAAGGTCACTAGGTTGCTGTTTCCAATGGTCGCTTTTCGGGTTTCATTTTACCAAACTTCTGAGTAGCATTAGACCCAACTTACTATTTTTCCTCTTGAAATATTCTCTGTTCTGGGGTTCCATGGTAACACCCTCTCTTGGCTCTCTTACATCTCTGTTCCTTCTCATTCTCTGTTGAAAACGTTACAATCCTCTGACATTGGTTCCAGGTACTCTCTCCTGTCTACATTCTCTCCCTAGGTGAGCTCATCTATTTTCACTGTTTAAATATCATCTGTATGCAGATAGTCTTGCTTTTACAACAGGCTTTTTTTTTTTTTTTTTTTTTTTTCCCTGAAGAAAACCAAGTTTGTGTTGTAAAAGCAGGGCTATTTGCTTTCTTCCATCTCATTACATTTCTCCACCTCTTTGGTACTTGAGCTGCCAGAATCTGAAGAGTAATCATTGCATCTTTCAACTATCCTACTCCACACAGCTCTCTGACCACATTGAATCCATTAACAAGTCCCATTGTTTCTACTTCCAAAATATATCTAAACTTCATGCACTCTCTGTGTCTTCATTGCCACCATCATAGTCCAGCCAACTCTTTTTTGAACTATTGCAAAACTCTTCCCATACTTCTTTCCACTTGAGTTCTTGCTACCCCACACCTTGAACAACTGTTTTCCATGCAGCAGCCAGAGTACTTTTTCTTTCAAAGACTTAGATCAGATCATGTTATACCCTTGTGCAATGGCTCCCATTTCACTTAGCAGTACACCTTAGCACAGCCTGCAACATGTATGAACCAGACCTTCCTAACTCTTCAACCTCATTTTCTGTAGCTTTCCCCCCAGCTGATCACACTGGCCCACTTTAAGTTCCTGGAATATGGCAATCTCTTTCCCACCTCAGGACCTTTGTACATGCTGTTCCTTCCACTTGGGAAGTTCTTATTTTTGCTTTTTCTCATGTTCGATTTTTTATCTAACACCTCTTAGCTCAAATCTGTCTCCCTCAAAGAGGCCTTTTCTGGCAACTGGCAACTATGTATAGAACTGGCCTTCTCCAGATGTTTGCTACTATAGCCCTTATGATATCCTATCTAACCACTCTGTTTTTGAGTTCTTTTGAGGTTCTGTGGTGTTTTTCAGCAGGTTAAAGGTCACGACTATTTGACTGTAGAAATGGTGAGAGAACAGAGAATAATGTGTGCTTCGTTATCAGCAAGGGATAAGACAGTGTACATCATTTGTAAACTATATGTGCAGTAAAAGAGACAAGAACAAACTCAGAAAGGGACTAATGATTATTATCCCGGCCCAAGGGAATTGGCAGATGGGGGAATAATATCCTTTGAGAGAAACAGGCATCCATTTACCATCTTGCAATCCCCAAAGATACCTAATTACCTCCAGCAGCAACATTCATTACAGTTTAAATATGGCATGTTGCTTTAGATTTTGAGCACAGTTAGGACTGTAAGAGGTCTTTAGAGTGTGTCCAGTGTATCTTTCCTTTTTCTAAAAAGCTCATTAAGAACTGGAGAGGTTCAATGATCTGCCCAAGGTCATCCCACTACTGAATGGACTTGCTGAGATTTAGAATTCATACAGCCTGCCTTCTGCTCTGGGGGATTTCCACTACGCCCTGTTAATAATCAAGCTTTGAATTCCTAAAGGCAAAGGAGCCTGAGAACTGTATGGATCCAATGAAGCCTTTAAAACATATTTTTTTTCCTAGCAATGTCTGAAATAGGAGCACATCAGATTTCTTTTTGTCTATGGTTTTTAACATGCAGGCTTTTCATTTTCTTTCTAGATAAAACAACTTTACAAATATAAGGAAAGTGATCATTTAAATATGAGAAAATAGAGATCATTAAAAATGATAAAAATTATCCATATCATTTCCCCTCATGCCCTGGATTATGGCATTTTGGTGTCATATTTGATCTTATTAAAAATGACTCAAAACAAGAGAATTGTCTTTAGTCTTGAATCTCTGATCCTACTATCAAGTAGAGTCAAGAGTGGGCACAAGTTTCTCATCTCCATAAGTTTCCCTGGAAGATATGATAAGGTAGGACAACAAAGGTATACATTTTGGGCATAAATGCTTTTTAAGTTTTTATTTGTTTTAAGACATCTTCAATGAGACCTCAAATGCTTTCATTGGAATGTATGAAGTAGGTGGAAAATCAATTAAAATACCTCTAGTTCTCAGAACATATTAATCCTGCCTTCAGTAATTTGCCTCATTTGATGTCAGCCCCATGAAACGGATGTGTGGGTGGGGTGCTGTGGTTTCTTTTTTTTTTCTTTTGTTGTTGCTGTTATTTTTTTCCCTAAGCACAAACACATTTTCTTTGCCTAGGATCCAAGTGAGAAGCTTGTAGGGGAGGGGCCCGCTGACATGTGATGCTGAAGTGTGTGTGGGTGCTGTCCCAGGTGGTTACCAATGAATTAGAATTTCAAAGAAGGAAGGGATGACAAAAAATAATTCCCGCTGTATTTCAGCAAGTTGAAGACACCAACATGTTTTTAAAATATACTCCATGGCGACTATATTAAAATCATATTGCTTCTCTAATACACTTTGGAACCAATGAAGAGGAAAATAATGACTTGAGGTGCCTTAGTGTGAAGTCACTGGAAATATCAGGCCTTCCCTCCTCACATCATTGCACTGAAATCTTCAAACATTGAATTTAAGATAAATGCCCTGCTCCCTTTGTGGTTAAACAGAACTTTTTTTGAGTGTAAACTTTGTAATCAGATAGCTCCGACTGTGAACTGTCCATTTTTGGGCAAGTTATTTATCTACAGGAGCCCCACATTTCTCTCATAGTCTGATGAGGAAAATTAAGTGAAACAGTTAGGCAAATCGTTTTGCACGGGTTCTTGGGTTCAACAAATATTTCCTGCTTTATTTATGGCAGATGAGAGGGAGGAAAGGAAAGAGGAGGTCGGAAGGGTTTTGAGGGTAGGTTATGAACTAGGATTGGAGAATAGCTATGTTACCGGGAGGTTAACTTAGATTTTAATGACAAGAATTCCTTAATTATATCAAGTGATGTTTTTCCATTGTGATTTTATACAGTTTCTATTGTTAAAATTTTAAATTTCAAGGTGCAATAATGAAATACATGGTTTGTGATAGTAGCAAATGTGAACAACAGCTCCGGTATTTAAAAAACTGCAAGTCCCCCCCTTGAGACCCAGTAGACTCTGAGCATCAGCCAGCATCATCCTGTGTAGTCAAATACTTGTACTTTTCACTGACCTTGGAGCCTTTAGAGGTTTTTTTCCCCTCCACCTTCTCCTATACCCCCTGATGTGCCTCTTTGCTTAATCAGGAGTGAAGCTGAACTTTCTGCCGCCCACTGCTTCTCAATGTATATGGATGGCTTTCTTTGAGTCGTGCCCAAAATAACATCTGATCTGAAAGCAACATTGGGAAATTAAACTGTCTATGAAAGGAAGAGTGAAAAATAAAAGCCAAGTCAAGCCCCTTGAAAGTTCAGGTTCAGCCCTAGAAAATATACGAAAGGTGATTAGGGCGAATCTATTTCTGGAAATTCCATTGCTCCAGCACAATGTGTTGAACAGTAGGGGGATCCTTTTGTGTCTAATGCACACTCAGAGAGCGCTGCAACACTGTATCAGCCTTTTAAGCGGCAGGAGAGCAAAGCTGGTCTCAGCTGCCTTACACTAAAGTTAATTCATCACTTGAGAGTTTTCCCTAGTGTGATATACTATAGCACTACTCTGATTTTTTAAGGTCTGCTGGGTCTTGGCAGAGAAGCATTTAGAATTTGAAGTAATACATCTAAACTGATTCTGAAGTTTATTTCTTATAGTTTGGTTTATTTCTCTCCCTCACTAACTAATTTAATGAATGTACTTTTCCTTTAGGGACATTTCCCTGAATCAGGACATTCATATGCATGTTTTCCACACTCTAATGAGACTTTTTCTTAGGCCTACTGTGAGAGAAATAGGAGAAATCGTGACAGAACATCCAGCCCATGCCTACTAATGCAAACATAAGCAGTAATGTTGATGGGAGCTGCTGCTGCTGCTGCTGCTCCTGAAATTACGACCTCCTCCTCCCCACCACAACTCATGCCTTAAATCCAGTATTGACAGCTAGGTGTGAAGCTGTGCGGCAAGTCTCTTAAGGGGGACAAACCCTTAATCTTATATTCCTCTCCTCAGGGCTTCTGGATTTGTGTGTACTCTGTTCTTTTCTATTCTTCCTATTTGCCCTTGGTTTAATTCCACAAGGGATGAGGATTCCATCAGATCCATCATAGTCAGACTCTAGCTCCTAATAAGTTCATCTGAACTTTTCTTTCTACAGATATACTGAAGAGTATATTAAGAAAATAAACTCTAGTAACTATCAGCTCAACTCAACAGAAAACAACCACCAAAAAAAAATATCATTTCATTTGGAATTATCTGGTGATTTCCAGGTGAAAGATTTCATTTTGCCTTGGACCATCAGAATAATTGCCTCATTTCTCCACTCTGCTTTGCTAGTGCCCTAGATGTTACTCTGAGCTTTGAAACCTTGTCTGGTTTCTTATTCCAGTGATTTGTGCTTCAAATGTTTCCTCGTCCCACCTTTTTCTATTGCTTATAACCAAGGAAACTGATACATACTGAAACTTTCTGGTAAATGCACCTTCTGTCATTGTCTTTTTCACTGCTGGTGGTTGTTGTTTTTTTCTCTGCCTCTTCTCTGGATTTTATAGGGAACCACACTCCTTTGAAAGAGGAAAGGACTGCTTCAGGATGAGGATGAGTGAATAGATTCTGGAAGCCCATGAAGTTGCCCTGGAATTATGTTGCAAAGAAACACTATTTTTCAGTCTGTTTTATACTTTAGTTGGAGTGGAGTAGTGGCAGGCAAATAGTCATAATATGTCAGCTGAACTTGGGTGACATCTCTGAAAGCAATGGAAAAATATCACGGTTGGTTTTCCCTAAATCTTTCGGGCATGTGCCATCAAACATAGTAGCTACTAGGCATTTTGTGGATATTTAAATTAAAAATGATTAAAATTAAATGCATTAAAAATTCAATTCCTCAGTCCCACTGGCCATATTGCGAGTATGCAATAGCCACATGTGGCCAGGGGCTACTGCACTGGACAGCACTGATGTAGAACATTGCCATTGTGGCAGAAAGTCCTACGGACAGTTCTACTCCAGTCATCAGTCTGCCTAAGTCGTTTTCCAGCCAGAAATATGAGCTTCCCACATCACTGCCTCTGCAAATCTTAGTGGCCTTCCTGATGCTTGACTCACTCTTACCTCCATCGTATACTGCAAGACTGCTCCACACTGCATTTTCTGGTTTTAAAATTTCTTGAACAGCAATTGTGAAGTTTAGAATACAATGATATGTAGTCACTATTCATGATTTATATGTTAACTCTAGAATTTTAACTATATTAAGAGCTTCTTGTGGACACGAATCGTATTTTTCAATTTTATAGCTTTTTAGTGCCCTGCTTAACTCAAGGATCATTTTATTATTGCTTCGTTTTCAAAGCATACTCCAGAGCAAAGCTCAAGGGTTTTGCAGGTGTCTTCTTCTAGACTATGGGCTCTTGTAAGATAACGTTCATAATTTATTTATTGTTGTGTCCACAATGCCTGGCACATGGTAGGTTCTCAATAAACCTTAAAAAAGGGAGGGAGAATAATTTTATTTGATTTTTATAACAGTGCAAAATAGGCATTTATCTTCATTTTTACAAATTCAGAAATTGAGTTTCAGGAAAGTTCAATAATATTCATTTATTTATTTGCTTAGTAGAGATGAGGTCTTGCTCTGTTCCTCAGGCTGGAGTGTAGTGGCATGATCCAAGCTCACTGCAACCTCTGATTCCTGGACTCAGGAGATCCTCCTGCCTCAGGCTCCCAAGTAGCTGGGACTACAGGCGTGTACCTCCACACTCAGTTAATTTTCACTTTTTTTTGTAGAGACGAGGTCTTGCTATGTTGCCCAGGCTGGTCTTGAACTTCCGACCTCAAGCAATTCTCCCATCTCAGCCTCCCAAAGTGCTGGAATTATAGTTGTGATCCACAATGCCTGACCCAAGTTTAATAATTTAATGATGCACATAGCTTATAAGAATTGGATGTTTTGCACCTTTCTCTCTACTTGGAATCTCATCCTTCTCTCCAGTACGATAACCTGGATTTTTTTCCATGGCAGCTCAAACATCTTTGAGGGAAGAAGGGGTCTGAGACATACCGAAATGCCACTTTCTCATCATTCCGATGCTCAAAGCAATAGATGATCCAGCACAGATTCAAGGAGTGATGGTATAAGTTTTGCCTTTGCATGCAGGAACAGCATGGGAAAACAGAGGAGGGAGAGATTTCTGGGGGACATCTTTGGAGACTAGCTACCACATGGAGTCACTATCTCTAAAGGACATGAGTTTCCTGGTACTATGGTTTCTTTTGTAGTAATTCTCCTGTACCAGTGGAGGGTGTCCAGGTTCTTGGTATCTTGAACAAAGAGTTGGACAAAACACATGAACAAAGCAAGGAAAGACTGAAGCAACGAAAGCAGAGATTTATTGAAAACGAAAGTATACTCCATAGGATGGGAGCAGGTCCAAGCACAAGAGCTCAAGAGCCTGGTTATAGAATTTTCTGGGATTTAAATACCCTCTAGAGATTTCCCATTGGTTACTTGGTGTGCACCCCAGGTAAATGAAGTAGTGTCCTGCAATCAGTCTGATTGGTTGTGGAAACTGGCCGATCACAGGCTGAAGTGAAGTTACAAAGTTATACCCTATGCAAACGTCTGGTTTTGGAAAGTGACCAATCAGAGGCTGAAGTGAAGTTACAAAGTTATACTCCCATGCAAATAAAGACTTGGCCTTCATGACCAGACTGATTGGTTGTGGGAAGGGACTGATCAGAGGTACTTTCAGTTTTCCATCTGCCACATGGGAAAGGTGGAGGGGGGGCATGCAAAGGGAGTAGCCTCTGGTGTTTTTGCTCCTTGAGCAGGAAAGTTGGGATTTTCCTTTAGATTTAGTTCTAGGAAGTCAGCATGAATTCGCCTTAGGCTCCCTGCCTTCAGATCCTATTCTCCTGCCTCACTCCCACCTTAAAGCATCCTTCTGTGAGATTAGAAAGCTTTCAATGCAAAGCTGTAAGCTGCTGGAACATTCCCGTGAAAAAAAGTTACCTGGGTTTGATTTTTAGAAATAAGTAGATCTCTGAAAAACCTGGGATGGCCTCTCATTCCAGCAAGAGGCAACTATGGTTGTCAGCAGGCTATGCAAGGAACTGACGCTCTTTTCTTTCATGAGGATGCTTGTATTTCCCAACCAGAGGCCTTTTGAGTAAGTGCTCCAATGCTGGGGTTCTGATAGCTAGAATTCTTGCCTGTAAGGTAAAGACCCTGAAACTGTGAAGCCGACACACTTGCATCTTCCTTTCAAAGTGAAAACAAACAAGTGAAGGCAAAGACAGGAAAGACATTTCCCCGCAAAGGATTCTTTTGGCTGCCTTCCACACCCCACTCAGCAACTTCAGACTTTTACAATCGAGTAATGTCTTTTTCATACATGATCATCCTTTATAGTGAGCTGGGCTGTTATAGTTGTGTGAATTACTCATGTTGGAAATAAGAAATAATGCTTTAAAGAAAATCTTCTGTGTTTACTGGGGTAATATTCTAAGCAATTCCTTTGAAAGAGAGAAATGTAACATGGAGGCTTGTGGATGTTTTTCTCCTTGTTGCTGTCAGAGAAGAATGCTGCTTTAGGGCCCCAAAAGGAGCAGTCAACATGGAAAAATGGAAGACAATAGAAGGCTTGAATTCAGTTCAGCTTCTGTCAGCTGAATTGTATTTTGGGGAGCAATTAATTATTCAACACAATGGGTGTTTTTAACAGTCCTCCCCCTCTCCACCCCACCCATGTGAGTGTGTGTGTGTGTTTCTATCTCAAGTTTCTCTGGTAATAAAGAAAATTACAAAAGCAGCTGAGCAAAGAATGCTTTCAGGAAACCCAAAGTGAAGCTAAAGTAACTGAACCAGGCTCAGTTTAAAGTCTGGCTGTGTCAATTCCTCAATGATGTAGTGAACACGGCTGTCTTTTCTGCAAGCTCCCTTGATCCTGTACTCCACTGTAGCTAGAAAGATGTTATGGCCTTGACTGGAAAAACAAAGATCTGAAAAAAGACAGCCCCAAGTGGGCAAGCCTTGGTTCTGAATTATTCATCATTCTGAGAGCAAGTAAGGACTGGGATTTAGATAGTAGTGTTCTGTATAGCCCTGCTCTGATGTAATTCACTTTGCAGCAGAATTTAGAAATTACTGGAGGTCTCAGAATGATTTGGTTAAACCTCTGTTCTGTTTACTATTGTATAGCAGTCTATCACAAACTTAGTGATATAAAATAACAATTTCATTATGCCCTCAAATTCTCTGGGTTGGCAATCTAATAAGGGCATGGTGGAAACAGATTTCTTTGCTTCATGATGTCTGGACATTCAACTGGGAAAACTCAAATGGCTGGGAGCTGGACAATCCACTTCCAAAGGTGGCTTCTTCCCTTGCACGTCTGGATGTTGGTGCTGGCTTTTGGCTGGAACCTTGGCTATGTAGCTCAACTAGAGCATCTGTGTGCAGACTTTCCATGTTGCAGAGCTTGCCTTCCTGCTAAGCATGGAGGCCTTAGGGTAACTGGACTTTTTATAGGCAGGCTCAGAGCTTTAAATGTGAGTGTTTTACTGAAGAAAGCAGAAACCGTGTCATCTTTTATGACCTATCCTCAGAAGTCACAGAGTGTCACTGTTATTCATCGAAGCAGTCATAGGCCATCAAAATTTGAGAGGAAGTAACATAGTTTCCACCTTTTAATGAGTTCGTGGTAAGGTTACAATGTGGAAGAGCATGAGAAATGGGAGATATTATTGTGGCCACTTTCAAAAATGCAATTGTCTATGTTTCCGTTTACCTAGAGCAGGGCTTAGGAATCAGTGTTACAACTTGCCAGGAGAGTCATATCCATCTACCAGTTACTCAGATTCATACTCTGTACAAGATAGTGGACCAATGAGCTCATGTCTCATGGATGTGGAAGATTGTATGTATCTCCGTCTCATAACAGAGGCACACGAACACAAGCCATTGAATCCGGTGTGGCTTTTGACACATCTAAGCCTGGATAATATATGCTATAAAATCAGTATACCTTGTTCAACTTAATTTTCATATATCCAGCAAATAACCAGTAAAGTATGTAACTTTAAAATAATATTAAATATTGACACACACGTGCATGTATGTGTGTATGTGTGTGTAGAAAAATCTAGAAATAAATGTAACAAAAGACATGCAGCACCTTTATGGAGAAAAATATAAAAATTTGTTGAGATACATTATAGAGGACTTCTTAATGAAGAGATACATTTTCAAAGATTAGGGTTTCAGTATAGTCAGCATGTTTGCTTTCCTCAAATTGGTCTATATATTCAATGTGTTCCAGTCAAAATCCCAACAGTGCTTTGGTTTTGTTGCGTTTTTGTTTTGGTAATCTAATTTCCCTTTGCTTAGGTTAGTCAAGAAGTTTTTCTGTTACTTGTCACCGAAGAACCCTAACTCACAAAATGGTTTAATTTATAGTTTATTCTCTCTTTCCTCAACCCTATCCTGTCGATGGGGATAGCATTGATACAGGCACACAAATGGCATAAGAGAAGTAAACAAATGTGACTTTTTGCCATTCTACCAGATGAGGAGTGGTCATGGGTTTAAACCAGGGCTTCAGTGGCTCTAGCTCAGTTTTATCAGTGTCTCTAAGGTTGCTACCAATGCAATTCAAGTACTCCAAAATGACTTTTTTTCACTTCACAATTATTCATCATTTATTCATTGTTATTCCCCAATTAATGATTTAGTGCCAACTGTGAGAGAGGTGCTATGCTAAGTGCTGGAGATAAAATGGGGTAACAACATCAGCTACAACAACAATAAAAACGTGATTTCTGCCCCCATGGAATTAACATTCTAGGAAGGGAGACAAATGTAAATACTTAAATAATCACAAGACAATTTTATTTCATTTTTAAATTGACTAATAAAAATTCCATATATTTATTGTGCACAGAAAGTTTTAAAATATGTATACATTCTGGACTGGCTAAATTGATCTAATTAACATACATACTACCTCTCATACTTATCTTTTTTTGTAGTGAGAATACTTAAAATCTACTTTCTTAGCAATTTTCAAGAATATAATATACTTTAGCCATCATCTTGTACTACAGATCTCTTGAACTTATTTCTAAGTGAAATTCTGTGTCTTTTATCAGCATCTCCCCAATCTCACCCCCTATCCCATAGTAACAAAATAATTTCAGATTGTGGTAACTGCTACGATGGAGATAACATGAATGCTGTTATCTAACTGGATGCAACCACATAGCTAAGATGCTAAAAATTTTCAAAGTATGCATCTATATATTCTTAGAAGAATGTCAAGTTATCTTGCAAGCACTTATCTTTCAACAGGATTCACAATATTTATAATCAGACTATTTTATATTGGTTTCTCTTAGACAGCACAACAAAATTTTATCTTCACTCATCTATCATATTTCCTATCTTCTCCTTATTAACAGAACTAATTTATTCTATTAAATGACAAGTAAGAAAGTATCTGAACCGGAAGTGCTATGAAGATAACTCAATCTTTGGGAGTAGATTAGATTTAGAGGGAGTAATTAAAAAAAATAAATTTAATGATTTTTTGGGAAAATGGAATAAAAATTTTAAAGTATTGTGACTAGTAAATAAATACCATTGTTAGCTTCAGTAAAAATTTAAAGTATTTTGATACAATTCTTTTACAACTAACTGCTCCCTCTATAGTCCATATGACTCTTACCTATTCTCCATCACTTTCTACTATGAACTTTGGACAGACTGAACTTTTTATTCTTCTATAATGTAAATAATACATTCTTATTTTTTTCTTCCTTGAATGTCCTATTCTTTTGTTGTAATTTAGGAATGGATTCTCATAGAGAATCTATCCACCTTCCGAAATCTTGTGAGAATTTCTCCTGTGGCCAATGCTAACATAGAACCATACACAGAAGGGAATTCTAATTCTAGCTCCATGGAGATGAAACTGTGTCAAACCACCACACAACATGTTTTCAGTGCACTTAGTATTGTTAGGTATTCTACCAAACACTGTGTACACACACTAATAATTCAGTTAGAGAATTAATTTGCTATTAATTTTCTAGAAACATGAATTACCTAGGCCAGAGTTTGTTTCTTTCAGCCAGTGGCTGAATTCCCTACATAGTTAAATTATCTCAAAGGAGCCAGTGGCTGGGGTTGTAGCAACATCCAGAAGGTTTGTAAGTGGTAGGTAAGTGTATGAGCCTTCTAGAGATCACATGAAGTATTTGAGATAGCTGACTAGTAGTCCCCCAGCTGTGTTCTTTCCTTGGACTATTGAAGTCTTCCCCTTTTAAGTCTTGCATTTAATCAACCAGTATTTACTGAATAGTACCCTGTCTATTCCAGGCCCTGTGCTGAGGGTGATGGGGACAAGGGTGTCACAGATTAGGTTCCCTGGGAAGCAAACTCTGAGACAGATGTTAGTGTGTAGGAGGTATATTGGGGAGTGCTCACGGGGTCAGCACCTGTGGAAGAGAAGGTAAGGGGTAGATGGAGAGGTTAAACTGTGATGCAGTTTCAATGGAAACCTCAGGCAACCATACGAGGAGTTTAGAAGAATGAAGAATGACCTTTCAGAGATGGTCTGCACTGGGGCAAGAAAGGCTGGGCCTTCATACATCTGCATCAATATTGGCCACTCCTAGGAGGGGGTGCAACCTTGGGCAAAGTGACTTTTTTCAGTTTTAAGCTTTTTGCAGTCCCCAAAGCTGCTGGTAACAGAGGGCTCTCCTCCAGCAGCTCTCCCAGAAACTACAGTACTAAGTTCTTTATTCTTTTTTTCCCCTCAAATTCTGCCAAGTCCCAGGATAAGTCCTTTTTTCTTAAAGGGAGATCTGGGGAGCATATCACAGCATCCACCATAAATGGTGGCCAGAAAATTAAGTGTCTAGTAGAGGCGATGAGTAAAAATCTAATTCCAATGTTGTGTGATAGGGACTACCATAAGAGTGAGTGTCTCATAGCAGAGGAATTTAATGTAGTTTAGAGAGGAAAAAGGAGTAGCAGATAAATTCTGAAAGATTATTGGAAATTAGAGAGACAAATGTGAATGAAGAGGGCAGACTGGAAAGCTAGGAGGTTAGAAAGTAGGTAATGCTTAGGGAACAACTTCCAAACTGGATTCTTAGAGTACGGTTAGATATTCTAAAAGAAGTAAGGTATAAACTGAGATATGAGGGATAAGCAAAGCCAGTCAGGTGAAAGGAGTGTGTATGGGTTAGGGGTGAGTAGGCGAGTGGGGCATTATAGACGAGAGAGCTTATGAGAAGGCTTGAAAGGAGGAAGTGAAGGAGGGAGAAAGAAGGGGAGGGAGGGAGGGGAAGAGAGAAAAGGAGTTGAGTAATTGAAGGAGGCTCCAGTTTGGCTGGAGAGTGGACTTCGACCATGAAGGTTTTTGTGTACTGTGTAAACAAGTTTAAACTTTATCTCGGGTGCAGTGGGAAAGCTCTGAAAGATTATAAACAGAAGAATGACATAATCACTTTTGCTGTCATCTGTCATTTATCTCAGCATACCTCATTATTATTTATTCTCTTAAGGTTTATGTATGGCACCACTTAAGTACAACTGAATCTGAAATAATTTCATTTTCACATCCTGTCCCATAGCTACTGTGTTGTATCAGTCAGGTCTTGACCTAGAATAAGAAATGTATATTGGGGTTAGACCTTAAGTAAGTGTGCGAGCTGGTGGGACAGGCTATGCGGGCTGTTGTGTTTCTGATCTTTACCTGTAAGTTGCTATGGTTCAGCTAGACCTATGATCAGGAAGAAAGGCTGGATGTGAATGACAGCAAGGACAAATGGGAACTCAGAAAGATGAACTAGAACCCACAACTGTTTCTCACCACCTCCAATTTTGACAATGTGGGTGACTGTAGGAGAAGCTGACACGCTTCACTGTGGAGTGGCACGTACACCTGGCCCAGGTCCTGGAGAAGCTAAAGGAGGAGGAGATACAGTGGGAGCCGGAGAAGCTGCAGATCTACGCACTTCTCCACGCCAGCCAAATGGGGCAGAGGTCAGTGACGATGTGTGTGGGCTGCCACAGTGCCTGCTGCTCTGCACTTACCTTCAAAGGGCAATGGCTGCTGCTTCACTCCCACCTTCCAAAGCTCGTGAGAATTTCTCTTGTGGCCAGTGCTAGCTTAGAACCATACACAGAAGGGAATTCTGGGAGGCATAATTCTAGCTCCAGTGAGTTGAAACTGTGCCAAAACCACCACATATGTTTTCAGTACACTTAGGATTATTAGGTATTCTACTAAACACTGTGTACACATGCACACATTATACATATATATATAAACTATAGACAATATATACCTATATACACATGTATATATATAGTTTAATTATTTCAACATATACTGAAGGAATATAAGCCTCATTTTATAGGTAGGAAAAGAGATAGACTGAATGACTTGCTTTAGTAAGAAGGAAAATTGGCATTTACATTTATTGGTCTAATTCACAACCTATAATTTCACTCGCTATGAAAAATAGCCTTCTCTGCCAAGTATTATAGGAAGGTAGACAGATATACATATTAAAAACACCATTTTTGCCAACATAGCGTATTTTGATATATCTAGCCCTAAAATGAAAAGAGTTAATGCACACTGATCCTTGCTAATGACTTTTGATGCTTGATACTATGATCTGTCTTTGGCACTCTCACAGTCGTCTGGCAGCTCCTCCATCACTGCTGTTATAGGGGAACTGTGGTTTTAACTGTCTTCCTAATTTTCTGAGGCTTACGGAACATTTTAACCATGGATATCCAGATCTGGGATATACATATCTATTATTATCAACCAAAGCCTAAAGTCCTCTAATGACTGCATCTTAAATTGTGAAGCCTCTCCTGATTTAACACCTGTGAACACCTTATTACCACAGGGAGAGATCATTACTGTGATGGGGAATCTTGAAGATCTAGAATCTGGGGAAAGAGGAGAGGTACTCTATACTAGGCTTTTCCACTTCAGTTTGCTTCTGTCACTTTCAGCTGCTAGTTTCTGCATCTCTTTACCTCCTTCTCCAAGTCAGGTGGATCTCTGCCTGAGTACACAGAAGAACTCAAGTAGCAGGGAATTAATTCCACTAGGAGCAACCCTCAGTCAGTGAGTGGTGAGAGATGGTATAAAATACACCAGTTCACCCTCAGCTGGGATAAATCTGGAGCATATGATTTTATGATTTCACATGATTTTCCAGAGTTTTCTTGTGGGCTTAAACTCCAGTCACTCACCATGTTAACTTAATAAAATAAGTACTTTTTACTGACTGCCTTTTCTTCCCTGACCTCTTTCCATGCTTCTATATAGATATTTCCTACACTTTCCAAATAAACTATTTGTACTTGAATCTTTGACTCAGATCCTGCTTCTGTGGAAATCCAAACTAAGACAAGAGAGAAGGATATGGAAGGGAGATGAAAAATGTGGAACATGGGATAATAGAGGGAAAGAACTAGAGAGAGAAACTGGAGAGAAAAAAGGAACTGGGTTGGAGGGAGAAGCTCCTGGGATTCTGAGGGACAAGAAAAAGGTTGTTTCCCTAATCTGAAAATAAAACTGCTTGGTGAGTCCCTTACATAGACCTGCACATAAATCATATCTGTGATGAAATCAAAATCAGCACTGTAGGAACTCAGGGGCAAAAGACATACTCATCTATCAGAATCATTGAAGGCCCCCAGTCCATTTTATAGCAAAGCTTAAATGGCACAAGAGACCTTTTATAAGAAAAGTTCAGTTTCATAAATGTACTGTCTATGTATTCATCCCAAGTCTGATTTTTCATTTTTTCCCTCTTTCCACTTGCATATCGAGAGAGAATCAGGAATTTTTCTGACTTTGTGACCCATCTTTTTCCTTTTAGATTTTGAAGTAGTCAAAATCTGGGCTGCATTTATGATAAGCAGTGCCTGTAATATGACTTGACATTTTCCAAAGTGTAGTAAAAATTCATGCCAAATGCACTGACAACTAATTTCAGACTGAGTTTTTTATTGAGTAGCTCAGGAAATAATTAGTAAACATCTGAAGTATCATTTAGTTAGTGAATAAACCTCTAGTTGTATACAGTAACTTCCCCTGCCAGAGGACTCGCCTGGAGTTGTATCTGGGTTTTCTTTCTTTCTTTTTTTTTTTTTTT
>NW_012109176.1:0-1841 GCF_000951045.1 Mandrillus leucophaeus
CTCCTGCCTCAGCCTCCCGAGTAGCTGGGACTACAGGCATGTGCCATCACGCCCAGCTAATTTTTGTACTTTTTAGTAGAGATGAGGTTTCACCATGTTGGCTAGAATGGTCTTGATCTCTTGACCTTGCGATCCACCCGCCTCAGCCTCCCAAAGTGCTGGGATTACAGGCATGAGCCACCACACCCGGCCTGCATCCATACTCTTAAATACCATGCTAATCAGTCTTGCTCTCTTTCTATCTCTCAAGAGAAGCAAGTTCTTACATTCTAAAGCTTTGCTAACAGCATGAAATCCTTGCTCTTTCTCTTTCATTGTGTGTTTGTTTTTAAAGTATTCTTAACCCAGTTCTTTGCAAAAAGGCTCTGAGGTGACTAACAACAAGAAGCATAAAACCAATAGTAAAATTACAATTACAGAAAATCATATCCATGGAAAAGGAGTATTATAAATACAAGAATAACTGTGCAGATTATGACTCTCACACCGGGCTCTAAGCTTCCTGGCAGCCCAAATAAAAATGGCAACATAGGCCGAGCGCTGTGGCTCATGCCTGTAACCCCAGCCCTTTGGGAGGCTGAGGCGGGTGGATCACTTGAGGTCAGGAGTTCGAGACCAGCCTGGCCAACATGGAGAAACCCCATCTCTACTAAAAATACAAAAATTAGCGTGGTGGCAAACGCCTGTAATCCCAACTACTCGGGGCGCTAAGGCAGAATTGCCTGAACCCGGGAGATGAAGGTTGCAGTGAGCCGAGATCATGCCACTGCACTCCAGCCTGGGTGACAGAGTGAGACTCCAACTCAAGAAAAAAAAAAAAAAAAAGCAACATGATCAATTACAAACTTTTCTTCATCAACAGGAGAAAAGTTCATCAGTGCCTGGGAGAGGATCAAATTTTCTACTGTTAAATTTCCATACCATTTTCTCATTTAGTGTAAGAAGAGACTACAATGAGGTGGCGAATGATGTCCTCACGGATACTTTTAAGTACGATTTTAAAGATCAAGGTTGTAACATTAAAAACAATTCGAGAGTGGCAACTCTATAAAGAGCTAGGGTCATATTGTGTGTACCTTTCAGTTTTACTGGTGTAAAGTTACAAAACAGAGAGGATTATTGTAAAAATAAAAATTCTCTGTAAATAGGCAGATCCTTGGGGTGGCCGATAGACCTTCACTGTTCTAAGACAGACCCTGGAAATGTGGAACACTGACAAAGGTGAATACAAAGGAGGGTTACATGCCAAGCACCTCCAGTCACATGCCAGTCACATGAAATGCAGCTTCAGGAATCCGCCGGGGCTTCCATGCACCTCTATACTGCATAGATGTGTCTTAGTCTTCAAAGCTTTCAGGTCTCGCTCAGAAGGGGCAGAAGGAAAACGGCAGCTCTTCAGATGATCAGCCCTCACATGGCTCACCCATGGTCCTCACCAGGGCGACAGTGCGACTCATCTCACATATTCCCTTTCTTGACATCTCTGCTCCCCTCCACTTAGTTTCCAGAGAAGCTACTGAAAACCCAAGCTCCCACTCCCACCCTGTCCCTTCCCCAGCTCAGAGGCCTCAAAAAAGAGGTCTGCATTGGGTTCCAAGTTCATCGAGGAACCACGTGGAAACACGGAGGACTGGACGGTGTGGCCTGGGCCAGTTCTTCCAGACGTTTCATTATTTAATTTAAACTGTTTTGAGACATAAAAGAACATGGCCGGGTGTGGTGGCTCACGCTTGTAATTCCAGCACTTTGGGAGGCTGAGGCGGGTGGATCACCTGAGGTCAGGAGTTCGAGACCAGCCTGGCCAACATGGTGAAACCTCATCTCTACTAAAAATACAAAAA
>NW_012109177.1:0-1148 GCF_000951045.1 Mandrillus leucophaeus
AAAAAAAAAAAAAAAAAAAAAAATAGTTCGAGACCAGCCTGGCCAACATGGTGAAACCCCATCACTACTAAAAATACAAAAGTTATGGGCATGGTGGTGTGTGCCTGTAATCCCAGATACTCAGGAGGCTGAGGCAGGAGAATTGCTTGAACCCGGGAGGGGGTAGTTGCAGCGAGCCAAGATCGCGCCACTGCAGGACTCCGTCTCAAAAAGAAAAAAAAAAAAGGTAAGAAATGAAACACAGAAGTTTGTTAACAATGTCAGTTGAAGCTTGGTAGTAGACGAATTAGACTTATTTTGAAGGCTGGATAGGCATTCAAAATAAAAATACAAAGAAAGCAAAAAAGAGAGAAACTCTTTTCTCTATTTCACATTCATTCACCAACTTCATCTTATCTTGAATCTCCTAACGAACTTTTCTTGGTACGTAATTCTTTAAAAGTAGTAACTAGAAACACAAGAATAATTCTTATATTCTTGAAAGATTTAATGCTTATAAATACTGTCTTCTTTAGTAATCCTGCCATCCCTATTTATAGGTGAAAAAAATGGAAACATGGAGATTTTTTTGTGGCTTATCTAAAATAACACATGTAAATTTCAGAACTGGCACTCAGACTCTTAACCCACTGTTACACAGCTGCCTTCTTAGCACTAACTTTTTAATTAACTCATTTAATTTTCTTTTCTTTTTATTTTTACAGGTTTAGAGGTTACAAGTGCAATTTTGTTAAATGCATGTATTGTGTAGTAGTAAAATTTGGGCTTTTAGTGTCACTATCATCTGAATAGCTTATACTGTCTTTATAAGTTTACAGGTAACTAAATCAAAACTAACCATACCACTACATTTAAAAAAAAGAAAAAGAAAGACTAGCGATAATTGAATGAATGAAATCTGCAAACTTATTTGCAAACCTGAAATTATTACTACTATTTGTATAATTCTGAGTGCTTTTGCATTTTGTTTTTGCTACAAAAATTAGGGTAGTTGGTTATTGGCGACTTTTGATTACTTTGTTTTTATTATTTTGCAAGTTTTTTTTTTTTAATCAGTTGGAATAAATGAGAGGTATGGAGACAAGTATATCACATTTTATTTGTAATAATTTATCTTTGATTTTTTAGCACTATTCCAACCTTCTAAA
>NW_012109178.1:0-1272 GCF_000951045.1 Mandrillus leucophaeus
AGTGCAATGGTGCGATCTTGCCTCACTGCAACCTCTGCCTGCCAGATTCCAGCGATTCTCCTGCCTCAGCCTCTCAGTTAGCTGGGACTACAGGTGCACACCATCATGCCCAGTTAGTTTTCTGTATTTTCAAGTAGAGAAGGGGTTTCACCATGTTGGCCAGTCTGATCTCAAACTCCAGACTTCAAGTGATCCACCTGCCACAAATGCCCAAAGTGAGCCACCGCACTTGGCCTGGCAGGGGTTGTGTTTTAATGCCCAAATCTATCTGCTCCCCAAGTGATCTTTGGATTTTTGGTATTATTTCTGATGTTTTATAACATATCTAGAAAGTACTCCATAGAAAATTGCTTCATGTTTCCATGATAATTGCCCATATGTGACAGATTTTTCTTTGCAATGGATGAAGCAGATGGTGATTTCAAGTTGCTTCCCATGTATCCAAGCTGTTTCCAGAGTCTACCCTTTCTGTTTCTATGCAGCTAAAGAGTGGCTGACCAGGAGGCAGGAGTGGCGGCTCACGCCTATAATCCCAAAACTTTGGGAGAACGAGGTGAGTGGATCACTTGAAGTCAGGAATTCAAGTGACCAGCCTGGCCAACATGGTAAAACCCTGTCTCTACTAGAAATACAAAAATTAGCCAGATGGTAGAGGCACACGCCTGTAATCCCAGATATATGGGAGGCTGAGGCAGGAGAATTTCTTGAACTCTGGAGGCAGAGATTGCAGTGAGTCAAGACTGCACCACTGCACTCCAGCTTGAGTGACAGAGCAAGACTCCGTATCCAAAAAAAAAAAAAGGCTGGGCACGGTGGCTCACACCTGTAATCCCGGCACTTTGGGAGGCTGAGGCGGGCGGATCACGAGGTCAGGAGATCAAGACCATCCTGGCTAACACGGTGAAACCCCGTCTCTACTAAAACTACAAAAACAAAATAAAAAAATAGCCGGGCATGGTAGCGGGCACCTGGAGTCCCAGCTACTCGGGAGGCTGAGGTGGGAGAGTGGCATGAGCCCAGAAGGCGGAGCTTGCAGTGAGCAGAGATCGCACCATTGCACTCCAGACTGGGAGACAGAGCGAGACTCCGTCTCAAAAAAACACAAAAAACAACAACAAAAAAACCCACAGTGGCTGACCAGGGATACGATCTAGGAATGAGACTCATAAGGCTCCCATGATAGACCTGTTAAGCTTCACTTTTCTTTTGCTTGGAAAATTTTATCTCTTTAGTAAAATAAGAACACAACAAAACAAACCACTCACTTATTGG
>NW_012109179.1:0-1089 GCF_000951045.1 Mandrillus leucophaeus
CGCTCCTCGGCGACCTGGGGGCGCGACCTCCGTCAAAGCCACAGGACCCCCGCCCGCCTCTGCCGGACCCCAAAGCCACCAGCCTCTCAGGGGACACGAAGGCCTCGCCCCCCACGCCTTATTTCCCGTCTCTGATGACAGGGCTCCAGGAGCCCCGTCACTTTAGTCTAAAAGTTGCTTGTTCTTGGGAGCAACAGGATCCGCAAATCGTCTGGTTTTCAGGAGGATCCCACCTGTTGGTGGCGATGGGGACATCACAGGGTCCTGAAGCTACTAGCTCCTCCTGGTTCAGCTTCGGGAGCATCAAGCCCCAAACGCTTCCACCTAAAGTGACTTGGGGTAGGGGTTGGCGGAGGCGAGACCCCTGGCATTCCCCCGGGAATCGGAAGTCTGGTCTCTCAGGAACCTGGAAGGGCATCCTCCTCCTTGGACGTGGAAGTTTGGTACTCGTGGTTTCTGGAGGGTCTCGTGCACCCATCAGTAATGCCTGGTGTCATACGAGGGAAGCTGAGACCCAGAGTCTGGAGTTGGTCATTTGAGGTCTGTGAGGAGGAGAAACAGGGGTTCTGGATTCCAGGACCCGCTTTTCAGTTTCAGTATTAGGGGATTTCGCAGCTCCTACTTTTTCTGTGTCCACTGGGTCTACCATCTACTAGTCCATCCTCTTCCGAGTGAGTCCCTCCCCTGACCCAACCTGACTTGTGTCATCTTGGTGCCTCAAAGAATGCGGGAGAGTGGCCCTTTTTTTTTTTTTTTTTTTTTTTTTTACGGAGTCTCGCTCTGTCGCTCAGGCTGGAGTGCAGTGGCACGATCTCGGCTCACTGCAACCTCCGCCTCCCGAAGTCACGCCATTCTCCCGCCTCAGCCTCCAGAGTAACTGGGACTCACCCTCAGCTAGTAACAAGTTGCCTTGAGGAACAGATCAAATCTTTGTTTCGCAGACTGAAAAGTTGGAAGGAAACTTTATTTTATTTATTTGTTTATTTTGAGAGGGAATTTCGCTCTTGTTGCCCAGGCTGTAGCGCAATGGCAGGATCTCAGCTCACTGCAACCTCCGTCTCCTGGGTTCAGGTGATTCTCCTGCTTCAG
>NW_012109180.1:0-1741 GCF_000951045.1 Mandrillus leucophaeus
GAGGCCGAGGTGGGCGGATCACCTGAGGTCAGGAGTTCGAGACCAGCCTGACCAACATGGAGAAACCCCGTCTCTACTAAAAATACAAAATTAGCCAGGCCTGGTGGCACATGCCTGTAATCCCAGCTACTCGGGAGGCTGAGGCAGGAGAATTGCTTGAACCTGGAAGCGGGAGGTTGTGGTGAGCCGAGGTCGTGCCACCGCACTCCAGCCTGGGCCACAGAGGGAGACTGAAGACCTGGGAGTCAACTAGCACCAGGGCCAGCAAGGGACGGCTGATGTCATCCCTGAGCACCTGGGAAGACAGGTGCCACTACCAAGACAAAGCAAGGGAGTCGGGGAGGAAAGGAAGCCGGTTTCCCCAGAAAGATGGCCACCTGACGGGGTCTGCGGTGTGATCAGCAAGCCCGGGTTTGCTGGGTCCGAGGACTTGGAGCCCTCCCACCAGGGCAACCCCAGGCAACCCAGGTCAGGTTGGTCACCCTGAGTCTGGAGTTCCCACGGAGCGGGCCAAGGTTAGATGCGTCAGCAGGGGGTTTGAAATGAAGGTCAGAGGAGGATGGCTAAGAAATACGGCCCCTGACTGACGGGAGAAAGTTCCGCGGGGCCGGCGTCCAGCTGCCGCCGCCCTGGGCTCCTGCTTTTTTCCCAGCCTGGGGAACAGGCCCTTTGACCGCCCTGCCCGGCCCTGTGCGATTCACCAGCTGTTGACTTTTAAAAGAAAAACAAACCTCATGACGTGCGTTAAGGTCTGTTTATTACCTGTCGCTTTGCAGAGAACCGCGTCGTGATGGTTTATCTCAGTGTGACTTTTTAATCCGATGACTTTCAGATTGTCCCCAGGGAGCTGATTAGGATGTAAAGGCCGGTTGCAATTCAGCCGGACTCTCCGAGTGCACAAACAACATTGTCACCAGTCCCCGGCCACCCTCTCACGCCCCCACCAAGCTTAGGAAAATAGTCTGTGCTCAAGAGACTTGCTGGGTTTCTAAGCAGCCTGTGAAGTGCCGTATTTCTGCTGCACAACTTGTACCCAGGAACCTTTCACACCAGAGCAGGCTGTTTGCAAATAGAGAGATGGTTTTTCTTCTCTTGCTCCAATCTGGATGCTTTTTCTTTCCTTTTCGTGCCCAGTTGCACTGGCTTGAATTTGCAGTAATGATACTGAATAGAAAGAGTGAGCGTGGCCACCCTTGTCGTGTTCCCCTTTTCTCTCTCTTTCTTTCTTTCTTTCTTTCTTTCTTTCTTTCTTTCTTTCTTTCTTTCTTTTTGTTTCTTTCTTCTTTCTTTATCCTTCCTTCTTTCTTTCTTTTTTCTTTTCTTTCTTTCTCCTTCCTTCTTTCTTCTTTCTTTCTTTCTCCTTCCTTTTTCCTCTTTTTCTCCTTCCTTCCTTTCTTTCTCTCTCTCTTTCTTTCTTCTCTCTTTCTTTCCTTTTCTTTCTTTCTTTCTTTCTTTCTTTATTTTTCTTTCTTCTTTGTTTCTCCTTCCTTTCTTTTTTCTTTCTTTCTCTTTCTTTCTTTCTCCTTCCTTCTTCTTTCTTTCTCCTTCCTTCTTTCTTCTTTCTTTTTCTCCTTCCTTCCTTTCTTTCTCTTTCTCTCTCTTTCTTTGTCTCTTTCTTTCTCTTTCTTTCTTGCTTTCTTTCTTTCTCTCTTTCTTTCTTTCTCTTTCTTTCTCTCTTTCTCTTTCTCCTTCCTTCCTTCCTTTCTTTTCTTTTCTTTCTTTTCTTGAGATGAGAGTCTTG
>NW_012109181.1:0-6797 GCF_000951045.1 Mandrillus leucophaeus
TTTTTTTTTGGCAGAGTCTCTCTCTGTTGCCCAGACTGGAGTGCAGTGGCGCGATCTCAGCTCAGTGCAAACTCCACCTCCCAGGTTCACACCATTCTCCTGCCTCAGCCTCCCCAGTAGCTGGGACTACAGGCACCCGCCACCACGCTCGGCTAATTTTTTGTATTTTTTAGTAGAGACGGAGTTTCACCATGTTAGCCAGGATGGTCTCAATCTGCTAACCTCATGATCCGTCCACCTCAGACTCCCAAAGTGCTGGGATGACAGGCGTGAGCCACTGCACCCGGCCTAGCTTCAGAGTTTTAAAAAAATAATTATGCCTGTAAATACATCTTTCTGCCAGTGTTTCCAAGGCATCCTGCAGGGTGTGGACCAAGGACCCCCACCTGGTTTTGCTGACCCATCTCACCAGCATCCATACAAGGCATCCTTCGGGCTCGCTGCATCAGCTCTGGCCACGAGGATCTCACTGTCCACGAGGCTCGGCTGCCTCATGAGCGGTTTCCAGGAGTTAAAGGGCAGGATCTATCCAAAGTTGTAGAAGCAAAGCCTCTGAGCTGGGTGAAGAAAGCCACAGAGACAGCCAGGTGAACTGGGACTCAGTTCAGAAAGGACAGAAGATCCCACATCAGGCCCAGAACCCAAGGGGGGAACCTGGAGAGTCCCCTGTGCTGGCAAACTTGCCGCTCCAGCACCCATCCGCTCCACCCACTTCCCATCCACAGAAAGCGTGCCCACACTGCCTGGCCTCCCTGGCACCCAAGGTGCTGCAGGGAGTCAAGGTCATCAGAGAATGAGCCCTCACACAGGGCTGAGAACCCACCTGGTGAGGTTGGATGGACAGTATAGAGGCAGAAAGTAAAGTGGGTGAGAGCCCGAGGGAGGGAGAGACAGTGGCTACAGCGGGTGCTCAGAGGAGGGAGGAGGTTGCCTGGGCTGCCCTTGCCATGGGAACAGGTCCCAGGGCGGCCACTTCCGCATCTGTGGAAAGTGCAGGGCCTGGGGCAGGGGATCTCTGTTTACACCCAGCTCAGCCTCATTCCCTGAGGCTGGGGCAGAGGTAGGTGGGGGCAAACAGATCCTGAGCAATAAGTGAACCCCAAGAGAGAAGAACCCCACCCAGATCTCGGGTATGTGAGGATGTGAACCCAAAATATCTGAGACAGGTCTCAATCAAGTTAGAAAGTTTATTTTGTGGCCAGGCACAGTGGCTCCTGCCTGTAATCCCTGCAATTTGGAAGGCCAAGGCCGGTGGATCACTTGAGGTCAGGGGTTTGAGACCAGCCTGGCCGACTTGGCAAAACCTTGTCTCTACTAAAAATACAAAAATTAGTTGGGTGTGGTGGCACACGCCTGTAGTCCCAGCTACTCAGGAGGCTGAGGCACAAGAATCTCTTGAACCAGGGAGGCAGGGTTTACAGTGAGTGGAGACCTCGCCACTGCATTCCAACCTGGGTGACAAAGTGAGATCCTGTCTCAAAAATAAATATATAAATAAATAAAATTTTTTTAAAAAGTTTATTTTGCCAGGGTTGAGGACACACCCATGACACAGGCTCATGAGGTCCTGAGGACATATGCCCAAAATGGTTGGAGTTAGCTTTCTGTTATATATTTAGGCAGAGATGGGACATTAATCAATATGTGTAAGAGGTACATTGGTTCTGTCCAGAAGGGCGGGACAACCGGAAGTGGAGGCTTCTAGGTCATAGGTAGATAAGAGACAAAAACTTGCATTCTTTTGGATCTTTGATCAGCCTTTCATTGAGTACATAGCTCATATGTAAAAGGGTAGAGGGAGAGGAATAGTCACTCATGCCTTATCTGGCTCAGTGAATCTGCATTTTTCAGAAACAACAGGGCAGAGGAAGCAGTCAGATACGCCTTTGTCTCAGGTGGGCAGAGGGATGACTTTCTGTCCCACATCTGTGAAGATCAGCTATCAATGTAGCTGATCTTGTAGCTGATCAATGTAGTTACCAAAGTAAAATTCAGCAGAACTGTTTTAGGGTAAGGATCTTGAGGCCCACAAAGAATTCTCTCATGGGCAAATTGTGAGGGAGGTATGTAGCTTTTTAATCTTCATAACTATCTTATTTAAGAATAAAATGGGAGGCAGATTTACGTGACACAGTCGCTTGACTTTTCCCTTTGGCTTAGTGATTTTATGGTCCCAAGATTTATTTATTTATTTTCACAAGAGATTCAATAAAATGTGTGTGCATCGCACTGCACACCGCCTTCCTTAGAGAGCGAGAGGGCCAAGAATACGAGGTTATGTTTTGTACAGCCTCATTTAAAGAACATGAAAAGAAACAAGTGACATTCACTGATATTCATTCATCTTTTTCATCTGAGATCCTTCAGCTTTTAGGTGTCTGTAAAAGACAATGGGCCGGGCGCGGTGGCTCACTCCTGTAATCTCAGCACTTTGGGAGGCCAAGGCAGGTGGATCACGAGGTCAGGAGATCGAGACCATTCTGGCCAACATAGTGAAACCCCATCTCTACTAAAAATACAAAAATTAGCCGGGCATGGTGGCATGTGCCTGTAATGCCAGCTACTAGGGAGACTGAGGCAGGACAATCGCTTGAACCAGGGAGTTGGAGGTTGCAATGAGCCGAGATCGAGTGCCACTGCACTCCAGCCTGATGACAGAGCAAGACTGCCAAAAAAAAGAAAACAATGGAGAACCCCCTTGATCAGAGTCCGGAGTTGTGGATTCCAATAGTGATTCTGAGAAGCCACCAGCTGTGGGACCTGGTGCATGTCACCTCCCCTCTTTGGTCTCCATGAAAATGATGATAAACCTCTTATCTTGAAGAGCTTACAGATTCTCTGCCCCTCTTTGGTCACTGAGATGTAAGTTCATGCAGTAAACTATTCACTTAACAAGCAAACAAACAAACAAACAAAAAACAGGGTCTTACTCTGTCACCCTGGCTGGAAGGTAGTGCCGCAATCTCAGCTCACTGCAACCTCAGTCTGCTGGACTCAAGCAATCTTCCCACCTCAGCCCCTTGAGTAGCTGGGACTAGGTGCACACCACCACGCCTGGCTAATTTTTGTATTTTTAGTAGAGACAGGGTTCCATCTTGTTGCCCAGGCTGGTCTGGAACTCCTGGACTCAAATGATTTGCCCACCTCTGCCTCCCAAAGTGCTGGGATTACAGGCATGAGCCACCAGGCCCCAGCCTCAGCTGTTCATTTCTTGAGTGTTTCATTTCCTCTATGATAACTATATACTCACATGTAACCATTATGCAATCAAGACAGAGAATTTCCACCATTCCCAGAAAGTCCCTTTCTGCCCCTTTTAGGCAATTTTCACCACCCCAACAAGACACAGCTACCTCCTCCCTGGCTTTTAGGAGACTAATGACTTCCATATGTATGAGGGTACTTTGGAAAATCTAACGTAAAAGCTCATTCAGAGAATGTGAATATGTTCAAAAATAATGTACTGTATCGATAGTATCAATAAGTAAGCATCATGTGGTCTCAATGGAGGCTGAAAAGCCATTTAGCAGAATTATTCACCTATTCTTGTTCTTAGAACAGAATAGGAGGACAATTCACAATGGTAAGAATTTTTGCAGAAAAACGGGAGCCGGCCGGGCGCAGTGGCTCACACCTGTAATCCCAGCACTTTGGGAAGCCGAGGTGGGCAGATCACCTGAGGTCAGGAGTTCGAGACCAGCTTGACCAGCATGGCAAAACCCTGGCTCTACTAAAAATACGAAAATTATCCGGGCATGATGACACACACCTGTAATTCCAGCTACTCAGGTGGCTGAGGAAGGAGAATTGCTCGAGCCTAGGCGGCAGAGGTTGCAGTGAGCCAAGATCATGCAACTCCACTCCAGCCTAGGTGACAGAGAAAAAAAAAGGAATAATTTGTCTGAAGAAAATCACAAGACTTAATTGAGTTATAAGAAAATACTTGAATTGAAGCATGTTCTATGATAAGAAAAGTACTGAAGAGATCTTAATTCTATCTTTTTTAAGTGTTTATTTTTAAGTATATAAATAGTTCTTGTCTCACTAGGTTGGTCTCGAACTCCTGGCCCCAGTGATCCTCCCTCTGGGGCTTCCCAAAGTGCTGTGATTACAACATGAGCCACTTAACCCAGCCTCTTATGATCAGTTTTTTGGTTAGGAAACTGCTCCTCATTGGTACAGTTTTACAAATGGCCCTTGTTCTCGTTAATCTGAATTGAAGATGACATATGTTGTCCTTCTAGAGGCAGATGGCACCACAGTAGTTAGAAGTTTCATGAGGGGATTCTGTAGGCGTGCCCAAGAAGTCCATGATGGACAACATGACGACATGTCTATTCTCTTGTGCCTTCTGAATGACACAATCCATCTGCCCTTCCTTCACGCACTTGTGCAGTAAACATCTACCTACACCTGCTTTGAGCCAGGCACTGCTCAAGGTTCTCGTGGCATATAAAGTGATAAAACAAGATGGGGCACCTCCCACATGGAGGTGACAGTGTCCTACATAATATGTGTAGCCCGGGTTACATCATCCGGGCAAGCTTTTTGGTGAATTATCAAGTAGACAAGAAAAGCAGAATTGGGATTCAGACAAGAGAGGTTCAAGGTGCAGCTGCATTGGTTAAAGGCAAGGACCTTTCCTGAACATATTGCATTGTCTTTCTAGGTCTCAGCTTTCCTCATCTGCAATAATGGGCTGCTAATACCTCCTCACAGAACTACTGTATTAATTAAAGAAGGCAATGTATATAAAGCAGTTAATTCACTGTCTGTAAATATTAGGAGCCCAATAAAAGCTGGATCCCTTATGTCTGTGATATAGATATTTTTGGTTAGACAGAGTCTCACTCTGTCGCCTAGGCTGGAGTGGAGTGGCATGACCTTGGCTCACTGCAACCTCTGCCTCCCAGGCTCAAGCAGTTCTCCTGCCTCAGCCAGCCGAGTAGCTGGGTTTACAGACGTGTGCCGTCACGCCCGCATAATTTTTGTATTTTTGGTAGAGCCAGGGTTTCGCCATGTTGGCCAAGCTGGTCTTGAACTCCTGGCCTCAAATGATCTCTGCCTTCGTGCTTTAGGCATTAGCAGTGTGCACATTCCTAAGGAACACACCCACAGCACTGCAGGGGGTTCTGGGCTCTGTCCATTGACAGTTCCCTTTGACTGTGAGGATGGAGCTGTCTTCTATACACAGATGTCTGACAGCAGGTCCTCAGGCTGTGGTCATCTATGTCAGGTCACAGATCAGGAAGGTGCAATACCAAAGTCAACTCTGGACTTTCTAAAGCCCTCAATTCCTTTGTGGCATTACCATTATCATCATTTCCATGTACAAGATTGAGGATGAAAAGGATTTCCACTAGATTCAAGTCAGGTGTGGCTGACAGGGAAGACCCTAGGTAGATCTCTTTTTTTTTTTTTTCGCTCCGTCGCCCAGGCTGGAGGCTGGAGTGCAGTGGTGTGATCTTGGCTCACTGCAAGCTCTGCCTCTTGGGTTCACGCCATTCTCCTGCCTCAACCTCCCAAGTACTAGGACTACAGGTGGCGGCCACCACGCCTGGCTAATTTTCTGAATTTTTAGTAGAGACGGAGTTTCACCGTGTTAGCCAGGATGGTCTTGATCTCCTGACCTCGTGATCTGCCCACCTCGGCCTCCCAAAGTGCAGAGATTACAGGTGTGAGCCACCGTGCCTGGCCGGCCCTAGGTAGATCTCTTTAGCCCTCCTTTGGGCCACCAAGTTACCTGGAAACAGGTAGATTCAAAGTTAGTCAGGAAATGATCAAAGACAGAAGGAGAAAAGTTAGGGAATATTGGAAATAAGTGCCAGGGTCTACCCACCCTCACTTTTTGCATGGCTACCATTCAAATAGCCTAAAAGTGAACCAGAGGAAGGAAGGGAATAGTCACAAATCAGAAGACAATGATTCTGGTTGATTCTAGGAAGAGCTAGCCCCTACCTCTCCTCTGCTTCACCACCAGCACCCAGCCCACATTCACCAAGACCTCAACAGTAAGAAATCACACGGCCATTTGGGACAGTCAAATAGTCCTAGGAAAAGAAAAAATTGATTGGGCTAAACTCATTTCTCCATCAGATCAAGATCTACAAACCATCATTGAGCAAACTCTTTGTGTTAGACAATATATATAAGACACAATGTGGAAAACAAAGAGATGCCTGATGTTTAAAAAAAGGAAAACAAGTAGCTTATTACTTCAACAGAATTTATGCAGTCAGCGAAAGGAAAATGACAATAAAAGGTAAGGAATGTTTGTGTCAAGTGAGGAGTAAAGAGAATAGCTGCCGTATTTCTGAGGAAGGAGAAACCTTTTGGATGAAATGGAAGAGGGAATGTAGGCTAAGGTAATTGTAATAATGAAAGTGAAGACAAAAGGGGTTGGTCACTTTAGAGTGAGACCTGAGTCCTAAGGAATTTGACAACAAGCAGATGTCCATAGAATGAGCTGTAAACAACAGCTGGACTAGCTTGATTGTCTGTTGGGGAGAAGGTCTTCAAGTAAAAGAAAAGTAAAGCATCTGGTCAGAGAGACTGGAAGACCGTGTAATACGGGAGAGGTCAAACCATGAAGGGTCCTAAATGTCAGTCCAGGAAGTGCAGGCTTTACTGCATCATCATATAAGCACTCATAATATGTTAGAAAGGGGTAACGCTCTTCGGAGTTTTACACTGTCCTTCCATTTGTTGCTATCTTGGATCAAGAAACCATTCTTGTAATTCTCCTGAAATTAGAGATGTAATCACTAGGCAAGCATTTGCTGCAGGGAGGGAGAGGT
>NW_012109182.1:0-1703 GCF_000951045.1 Mandrillus leucophaeus
TGAATATTTTGAACTGTTACCACTTGGGAATTTATAAAAAGCAAACCAATCACTTTTTGCTAACATTATTGGCTCTAAAGAAAAACGTAGAATACAATTAAAATATGTTTAAAAGAGTCATGACAACACATAAACAGCACATATCTAAACTATTGGGGTGTAGCCAAAACTATAGGTATTGTAGGTCCTTTGCATATAAATTTTAGAATTAGCTCATCAATATCTATAAAGCTATAACTTTAAATGAGTTTGTAATACAAATTAAAAGGGGGAATAAATGAACTAGAAGTTTCAATGAATATTTTTAAAAAAATTATGCATTTATGTGTATCCTCATTTATGGTTAGTAATTTCATTTTATTGTTGCTTTCTTTATTAAAAAATGCCTGCTGGGATTTTGATTGGAATTATATTGAATTTAATTCACATTTTAACAATATCAAAGAAAAAGGCAGAGTCTTTCTCAAAAGGCTCCAGCTTTTCCTCCAGTCTCACAAGCGTGAATTGGGAATTCTGCCCATCACTAAACCAATCTCTGCCTAAAGAGATGGAGGCACGCCGGGACCTGGGAAAGGCACACAAACGGCCTCACGAACTTAGGGTTGTAAGGAATGGGGAAGGGTAAAATGAATACTAGGGTGACAACAAACAACAAATCACTGCATAAGACATAAGCATAAGGAGGGGAGGTGCTGGGGAAGGGAACTGGCTTGCCAACTTCAAGACTCCTACTTCTTCTTCTTCTTCTTATTATTATTTTTGACAGAGTCTTGCTCTGTCATCCAGGCTGGAGTGCAGTGGTGCGATCTTGGCTCACTGATACCTCCACCTCCCAGGCTCAGGCGATTCTCCTGCCTCAGCCTCTTGAGTAACTGGGACTCCAGGCGCCTGCCACCACGCCTGGCTAATTTTTGTATTTTTAGTAGCGAGGGGGTGGTTTCACCATGTTGGTCAGGCTGGTCTTGAACTCCTGACCTCAAGTGATCCACCTGTCTTGGCCTCGCAAAGTGCTGAGATTACAGATGTGAGGCACCATGCCTGTCCAAAGACTCCTAATTGTACATTCATTCATTCAACAACTAGTTATTGAACCCTTACTAGTGTCGTTGACTATTCTAAGTACTATGTTTATGGTAAAGAAGAAGACAGACATGTCTTTCCTTTGAAGGAATATGTAAAAGGAGAGATAGAAAACAAACAAGTAAACGTATACGGCAGTTTCAGACCATGAGGACAGTGATGATGTGAATAATGCAGGGTGGTATGGAAAACTACCTGGGAGAGCCGCTATGGACAGGGAGCTCAGGGAAGACCACTCTGAGGAGTTACAGTCCATGAGTCTCAAATGACGCACCAGAGACAGAATCAGAAGGAGGCGCATTCTCAGCACAGTGACAGCAGGTAGAACAGCATTGAGGGGTAACCAGTTTAACGTATTTCAGAACCCGATAAAGGACTGATGTGGCTGAAAAATACCATGAGATAAGGTAGGTGAGAGAGGTGGGCAGGAGCCAATCGTACAGGGCGTGGTGGACCCCGAATAAGTATTTGACATTTTAATGTAAATATAGTAAGAAGCTATTAGAAGATTGTAAGCAGAGGAGAGATAAGATTTGTTTTATGGTTTTAAATTATCCCTCTGGCTTTCATATAGAAAGGGAAGAACCAGTCAAGAATAAAAGCAAGGGAACTTGTTATGGAGC
>NW_012109183.1:0-1121 GCF_000951045.1 Mandrillus leucophaeus
TCCCAAAGTGTTGGGATTACAGGCATGAGCCACCGTGCCCAGCCCAGATATTTTTCTTTTTGAGACTCTAGCTCTGTTGCCCAGGCTGGAGTGAAGTGGTGTGATCTCCGATCACTGCAGCCTCTGCTTCCCGGGCTCAAGTGACCCTCCCACCTCAGCCTCCTGAATAGCTGGGATTTCAGGTGCACGCCATCACGCCCAGCTAATTTTTGTATTTTCTTTTGGTAGACAGGGTTTTGTGATGTTGCCCAGGTTGCTATTGAACTCCTGGGCTCAAATGATCCACCTGCCTCAGCCTCCCAAAGTGCTGGGATTACAGGCATGAGCCACTGTGCCTGGCCTCTTCAATGCCTAAGAGCTTTTCCAATCTCAACAGTTGACCTTAGGGACTGCATATCCCAGAACGCAGTGATCACTGGCTTATTCCTAACAAACAGGTAGTATTTTGTCCAGTTTTTTATATTAATTACCTCCTAACTTCAGGAGGGTGGTAGTATCCCCATTACAAAAATGGAGAGGCCAGGCGTGGTGGTTCACGCCTGTAATCCCAGCACTTTGGGAAGGTGAGGTGGATCACCTGAGGTGAGGAGTTCGAGACCAGCCTGTCCAACATGACAAAACCCAGTCTCTACTAAAAATACAAAAATTAGCCGGGTGTGGTGGCAGACACCTGTAATCCCAGCTACTCGAGAGGCTGAGGCATGAGAATCGCTTGAACCCAGGAAGCAGAGGTTGCAGTGTACCGAGATTGCACCGCTACCCTCCATCCTGGGGGATAGAGTGAGACTCTGTCTCCAAACAAAAAAAAAAGATGTTACTTTATATGCTAGACTTTTCTAATAGTATACCTTTAGGATCATACTAAATTGTTGGTAGCTTATTTGTTAAACGTGGAATGTTAGGTTAAAATGTATTAATCTGAGGCTGGGCACAGTGGCTCACGCCTGTAATCCCTCACTTTGGGAGGCTGAGGCGGGTGGATCACTTGAGGTCAGGAGTTTGAGACCAGCCTGACTAACATGGTGAAACCCTGACTCTACTAAAAAATACAAAATTAGGCCGGGCACAGTGGCTCACGCCTGTAATCCTAGCACTTTGGGAGGCCGAGACAGGCGGATCAC
>NW_012109184.1:0-1189 GCF_000951045.1 Mandrillus leucophaeus
GTTCACGTCATTCTCCTGCCTCAGCCTCCCGAGTAGCTGGGACTACAGGCGCCCGCCAACACGCCCAGCTAATTTTTTGTATTTTTGGTAGAGACTAGAAACGGGGTTTCACCACATTAGCCAGGATGGTCGCGATTTCCTGACGGCGTGATCCACCCGCCTCAGCCTCCCAAAGTGCTGGGATTACAGGCGTGAGCCACAGCGCCTGGCCGACCCTTCAGTTTTAATTTACTGAGATATTATAATTTATAGTGATTCCAGATTAGTACCCTGTTCTTTTCTTAAACAATTTTTCCTGTTTTGGCTTTTTTTTTTTTTCCTCAGAAGAACCTCAGAATGATTTTTCAATTCGGTGCCTTTTTTAAAAAGCCCCATTTAGGTTTTGACATAAATTACAGTAAATGTATAAATTAATTTAGGAATACAAACTCATTTTTAAAATTAAAATGCATCCCAGCAAAACTTCTAGAAGAAATTGAGATGTTAAAGGAAAAACAAAAGAACTGTGCATTTTATCAGAGATTTCAAGAATTTGAAGGCTTGTGTTATTAGTTTAGTCAGGTATGATATGACTGAGAAAACCTAATACACAATGGCATTGTTATGATTCTACTATTACAGGTGAGGAAACTGAGTCCAAATAAAGCAGCAACCACCACCACCAGAAGATCAACTAACAGCTGAGGAGCATTCATCATATTGCGGCCCCGAGTGTTTTACACACATTGTCTCATTTTTTCCTTTTATTTGAAAAGAGGAAGACTTGATTCCCTTTACCTTCAAAATTGCTGAAAGTAATTTATGGGACAGCAGATAGATACCAACTTTATTGAGGGGTTCTTGCCAGATCAAAACCAAGAGCAATTTAGGCCCATTTCAAATTTTAAATCAAACTTTTTTTTTTTAAGAGGAAATGCATTCTTTATCTCTGTTGGTTTAAGATTATGTAAACAGAATTTATGTGCTCAGTGACCCCACTTCATTGATTTGACAGGGGTAATTCCTATGTAAGAATGAGCTATTTCTCTAATGTATTGAGTAAATGCTTCCATGACAGCATATTTTCTCCATTCCTTTAATTAAATGGGCAATGAATTGAAATGCAAAGGACTTTCTTTGAAATAGATGATCCATCCTCAACTCTCCATGTATCTTATTTGAAAAAAAAAAAGAGAGAGAGAAAGAGAGC
>NW_012109185.1:0-1525 GCF_000951045.1 Mandrillus leucophaeus
TTTTTTTTTTTTTTTTTTGAGATGGAGACTCACTTTGTTGCCCAGGCTACAGTGCAGGGGCGTGATCCTGGCTCCCTGCAACCTCCGCCTCATAGGCTCAAGCGATTCTCCTGCCTCAGCCTTCTGTGCAGCTGGGATTAGTGGCGCTGACCACCACGCGAGGGTAAATTTTATATTTTTAGTAGAGACGGGGTTTCGCCATGTTGGCTAGGCTGGTCTCGAACTCCTGACCTCAGGTGATCTGCCTGCCTCGGCCTCCCAAAGTGCTGGGATTACAGGAGTGAGCCATTGCTCCCGGGCCTGTACTTTTCAACAAGAAGTTTTTGAAACTTAACAGCAGCCAGATTTGAGTAGAACATTTTTTTTTTTTGAGATGGAGTCTCGCTCTGTTGCCAGGCTGGAGTGCAGTGGCGCAATCTCAGCTCAGTGTAACCTCTGCCTAAAGAGTTCAAGCAGTTCTCCTGCCTCAGCCTCCCAAGTGGCTGGGACTACAGGCACATGCCACCATGCCCAGCTACTTTTTGTATTTTTAGTAGAGATGGGGTTTCACCATGTTGGCCAGGATGGTCTCAGTCTCTTGACCTCATGATTTGCCTGCCTTGGCCTCCCACAGTGCTGGGATTACAAATGTGAGCCACCACGCCCGGCTGATCACTTTTAGTAACAGAGGCAAGAAAAAAACCTAGACCTTCTTTCTTCCAAAGATGATCTTATATTCCAGGAGTTGTAAGATATCAAACAAGAACCCTACATGCATACAGCAGCTTTTGGTCTTCATTTCCATATCTTCCCCAAACTTCCACCTCCAGGGGCTGTTCACCTTCCGTCCATGATGGACAGGGTTGAGTTAGGGCCTCTCAGGGTCACAGGAAGCCACTTGAAAATAGAAAGGGGCAGACAGACCCAAGAATGAAAGCAGAAAAGACAGCTACTGTTTCAGCTGCCGAGAGAACCTGGGCAGGCCACCTCTCTGGGACCTTCCATCTCTAGGATTTGGCTGTGGGGCTGGAAGTGGCATTATGCTTTCCAGTGGGGATTATTACCCCTAGCAATCCACGTCAACAGGAAAATTTTTCATAGCAGCATCTCTGTGATGTGTACTTTGAAAACTACCAAGGAGGCCAGGCACAGTGGCTCACGCCTATAATCCCAGCACTTTAGGAGGCCAAGGCGAGCAGATCACTTGACATCAGGAGTTCAAGACCAGCCTGGCAAACATGGTGAAATCCCATCTCTACGAAAAATACAAAAACTAGCTGGGTGTGGTAGTGCATGCCTGAGTCCCAGCTAACTCAGGAGGCTGAGGCAGGAGAATCACTTGAACCCGGGAGATGGAGGTTGCAGTGAGCCAAGATCACGTCACTGCACTCTAGCCTGGGCAACAGAACAAGACTCTGTCTCAAAAAAACAAAAACAGAAAAACAAAAACTACCAAGGCTTTTTACTTTTTTAAAAGGCATTTTTGGGCCGGGCGCAATGGCTCACGCCTGTAATCCCAGCACTTTGGGAGGCCGAGGCGGGCAGA
>NW_012109186.1:0-37325 GCF_000951045.1 Mandrillus leucophaeus
AAAAAAAAAAAAAAAACTGAGCAATCATTTGGGCAGACACTGAGCTAGCTGTAGGAGTTTTTTTTTCATGCCCCAGTGGCACCTGGAATGCCAGTGAGAGAGAACTGTTCACTCCCCAGGAAAGGATCCTGAAGTCAGGGAGCCAAGTGGTCTAGCTCAGTGGATCCCACCACCATGGAACCCAGCAAGCTAAGATCCACTGGCTTGAAATTCTTGCTGCCAGCACAGCAGTCTGAAGTCAAACTGGGACACTCAAGCTTGGTGGGGGGAGAAGCTTCCACCATTAGTGAGGATCGAGTAGGATGTTTTCCCCTCACAGTGTAAACAAAGCCGCTGGGAATTTCGAACTGGGCAAAGCCCATCACAGCTCTGCAAAACCGTTGTAGCCAGACTACCTAACTAGATTCCTCCTGTCTGGGCAGGGCATCTCTGAAAGAAAAACAACAGCCCCAGTCAGGGGCTTATACATAAAACTCCGATCTCCCTGGGACAGAGCATCTGGGGGAAGAGGCAGCTGTGGGCACAGCTTCAGCAGACTTAAACATTCCTGCCTGCAGGCTCTGAAGAGAGCAGCAGATCTCCCAGCACAGTGCTAGAGCTCTGCTAAGGGACAGACTGCCTCCTTAAGTGGGTCCCTGACCCCCGTGCCTCCTGACTGGGAGACATCTCCCAGCAGGGGTTGACAGACACCTCAAACAGGAGAGCTCCGACTGGCATCTGGCAGGTGCCCCTCTGGGATGAAGCTTCCAGAGGAAGAAACAGGCAGCAATCTTTTCTGTTCTGCAGCCTCCACTGGTGATACCCAGGAAAACAGGGTCTGGAGTGGACTTCCAGCAAACTCCAGCAGATCTGCAGTAGAGGGGCCTGACTCTTAGGGAAAAAAAAAAAAAAACTAACAGAAAGAAACAAATAGCATCAACCTCAACAAAAAAAATTTCCACACAGAAACACCATCTGAAGGTTACCAACATCAAAGACCAAAGGTAGATAAATCCACAAAGATGAGGAAAAACCAGCACCAAAAAGCTGGAAATTCCAGAAACCAGAATGCCTCTTCTCCTCCAAAGGATCACAGCTCCTTGCCAGCAAGGGAACAAAACTGGACGGAGAATGAGTTTGACAAGTTGACAGAAGTAGGCTTCAGAAGGTGGGTAATAACAAACTCCTCTGAGCTAAAGGAGCATGTTCTAACTCAATGCAAGAAATCTAAGAACCTTGAAAAATGGTTAGAGGAATTGCTAACTAGAATAACCAGTTTAGAGAAGAACATAAATGATCTGATGGAGCTGAAAAACACAGCACGAGCACTTCGTGAAGAATACACAGGTATCAATAGCCAAATAGATCAAGTGGAAGAAAGGATATTAGAGATTGAAGATCAACTTAATGAAATCAAGCATGAAGATAAGATCAGAGAAAAAAGAAGGAAAACGAATGAACAAGGCCTCCAAGAAATAGAGGACTATGTGAAAAGACCAAACCTACGTTCCATTGGTGTACCTGAAAGTAATGGTGAGAATGAAACCAAGTTGGAAAATACTCTTCAGGATATTATCCAGGGGAACATCCCCAACCTAGAAAAACAGACCAACATTCAAACTCAGGAAATACAGAGAACACCACAAAGATACTCCTCAAGAAGAGCAAACCCAAGACACATAATCATCAGATTCAACAAGATTGAAATAAAGGCAAAAAATATTAAGGACAGCCAGAGAGAAAGGTCAGGTTACCCACAAAGAAAGTCCATCAGACTAACAGCAAATCTCTCTGCAGAAACCCTACAAGCCAGAAGAGAGTGAGGGCCAATAGTCCACATTCTTAAAGGAATGATTTTTCAACCCAGAATTTCATATTCAGCCAAACTAAGCTTCATAAGTAAAGCAGAAATAAAATCCTTTACAGACAAGCAAATGCTGAGAGATTTTGTCACCACCAGGCCTGCCTTGCAAGACCTCCTGAAAAAAGCACTAAACATGGAAAGGAACAACCGGTACCAGCCACTGTGAAAACATGCCAAATTGTAAAGACCATCAATGCTAGGAAGAAACTGCATCAACTAATGGGCAAAATAACCAGCTAACATCATAATGACAGGATCAAATTCACACATAACAATATTAACCTTAAATGTAAATGGGCTAAATGTGCCAATTAAAAGGCACAGACTGGCAAATTGGATAAAGAGTCAAGACCCATCAGTGTGCTGTATTCAGGAGACCCATCTCATCTGCAAAGACACACATAGGCTCAAAATAAAGGGATGGAGGAATATTTACCAAGCAAATGGAAAGCAAAAATTGCAGGGGTTGTAATCCCAGTCTCTGATAAAACAGACTTTAAACCAACCAAGATCAAAAAAGACAAAGAAGGGCATTACATAATGGTAAAGAGATCAATGCAACAAGTGGAGGTAATTATCCTAAGCATATATGCACCCAATAAAGAAGCATCCAGATTCATAAAACTAGTTCTTAGAGACCTATAAAGAAACTTCGACTCCCACACAATAATAATGGGAGACTTTAACACCCCACTATCAATATTAGACAGATCAATGAGACAGAAAATTAACAAGGATATACAGGACTTTAACTCAGCTCTGGATCAGGTGGACCTAATAGATATCTACAGAACTCTCCACCTGACATTAACAGAATATACATTCTTTTCAGCACCACATCGCACTTATTCTAAAATTAACCACATAATTGGAAATTATCACAAATGCAAAAGAATGGAAATCATAACAAACAGTCTCTCAGACCACAGTGCAATCTAATTAGAACTCAGAATAAAGAAACTCACTCAAAACCACGCAACTACATGGAAACTAAACGACCTTATCCTAAATGACTACTGGGTAAATATTGAAATTAAGTCAGAAATAAATAAGTTATTTGAAACCAATGAGAATAAACACACAATGTAACAGAATCTTTGAGACACAGCTAAAGCAGTGTTTAGAGGGAAATTTATGGCACTTAATGCCCAAAGGAGAAAGCGGGAAAGATCTAAAATCAACATCCCAACATCACAATTAAAAGAACTAAAGAAGCAAGAGCAAATTCAAAAGCTAGTAGATGACAAGAAATAACTAAGATCAGAGCAGAACTGAAAGAGATAGAGACACGAAAAACCCTTCAAAAAATCAATAAATCCAGGAGTTGGTTTTTTTAAAGGACTAACAAATAGATAGATTGCTATCCAGACTAATAAAAAAGAAAAGAGAAAAGAACCAAATAGACACAATAAAAATGATAGAGGGGATATCACCACTGATCCCACAGAAATACAAACTACCATCAGAGAATGCTATAAACATCTCTATGCAAATAAACAAGAAAATCTAGAAGAAAAGGATAAACTCCTGCACACATACACTCTCCCAAGTCTAATCCAGAAGGAAGTCAAATCCCTGAATAGACCAATAACAAGTTCTAAAATTGAGGCAGTAATTAATAGGCTACCAACCAAAAAAAGCCCAGGACCAGATGGATTCAGAGTCGAATTCTACCAGACGTACAAAGAGGAGCTGGTACCATTCCTTCTGAAACTATTCCAAACAATAGCAAAAGAGGGAATTCTCCCTAACTCATTTTACGAGGCCAGCAACATCCTGATACCAAAACCTGGCAGAGACAAAACAACAGAAGAAAACTTCAGGCCAGTATCTCTGATGAACATCGATGTGAAGTCCTTAATAAAATGCTGGCAAATCTAATCCAGCAGCAGATCAAAAATCTTATCCACCATGATCAAATCAGCTTCATCCCTGGGATGCAAGGCCGGTTCAATATATGCAAATCAATAAGTGTAATTCATCACATAAACAGAACCAATGACAAAAACCACAAGATTATCTCAATAGATGCAGAAGAATCCTTCAATAAAATTCAACACCCCTTCATGCTAAAAATTCTCAATAAACTAGGTATTTATGGAACGTATCTCAATAAGAGCTATTTATGACAAACCCACAGCCAATATCATACTGAATGGGCAAAAGCTGTAAGTATTACCTTTGAAAATTGGCAAAAGACAAAGATGCCCTCTCTCACCACTCCTATTCAACACAGTATTGCAAGTTCTGGCCAGGGCAATCAGGCAAAAGAAAGAAATAAAGGGTATTCGAATAGGTATTTAAAAGAAGACATTTATGTGGCCAAAAAACATAAGAAAAAAGTTCATCATCACTGGTCATTAGAGAAATGCAAATCAAAACCACAATGAGATAGCATCTCATGCCAGTTAGAATGGCGAGCATTAAAAAGTCAAGAAACAACAGATGCTGGAGAGGATGTGGAGAAATAGGAATGTTTTTACATTGTTGGTGGGAGTTTAAATTAGTTCAACCACTGTGGAAGACAGTGTGGCGATTCCTCAAGGATCTAGAACAGAAATACCATCTGATCCAGCATTCCTATTACTGGGTATATACCCAGAGGATTATAAATCATTCTACTATAAAGACATGTGCACATGTATGTTTATTGCAGCACTATTCACAATAGCAAAGACTTGGAACCAATCTAAATGTCCATCAATAATAGACTGAATGAAGAAAATGTGGCACATATACAGCATGGGATACTATGCAGCCATAAAAAAAAAGATGAGTTCATATCCTTTGCAGGGACATAGATGAAGCCAGAAACCATCATTTTCAGCAAACTAACACAGGAACAGAAAATCAAACACCGCATGTTTTCACTCATAAATGGGAGTTGAACAATGAGAACACACACACACAAGGAGGGCAACATCACACCCTGGAGCCTGTCAGGGGGTGGGGGACTAGGGGAGGGATAACATTAGGAGAAATATCTAATGTAGATGACAGGTTGATGGGTACAGCAAACCACCATGGCACATGTATACCTAAGTAACAAACCTACAGCTTCTGCATATGTATCCCAGAACTTAAAGTATAATAAAAAAATCAATCTTTAAGTATGCCTGCTTTATTGAGATTTGGAATCATGTTTATATCTCAAATGATGTGTTATTTCTCTGCATATTTCATTGAAATGCAATATAGCACAAGATATGCTTGTGTCTCTTCTATGGTAACATTGCCTGATTTATGGAAGTCTGCCAAAAATATTTAAATTCTATATGGCACTTTAAAAAATTACACTCAATGCCTTTCCAAATTTATTATATACAGAAAATATTAACCAGAACCCCAAATTTTGTTGAAGTTTTGTTTTCATTCATATAATAGTAGCATACTAAATCTCTAGTTTAAAAAATATTCTTTATAACTGCCTATAGGAACTTCAAAATACTTGTGATGGTGTACTTTTTATATTTTACTCCCCACTATTACCTCTTGTGTCTATTTTTTAGGGAAACATCTTAATATTTATTCTTTACAATTCTCAACCTAATTATGTATATTATTTTCCTTGGAATACATTTTTATCAACCTACCTAATCCATGGCTTTAAATTCAGAGAATGGCACACTGAAAAATAGTCAATATGTGACTTTTCTCTTCAAGAGGCAGTTTTTCTTTCTTCAAGATTCTGAAAACTTTATTAGTCAAGCCATAATCATTCAAACATTATGAATAACTGTTTCTAAAGCTAAGTAGTTTTGAAAAATTTTGGAGTCAAAAATATATATGTGTGTGTGTATATATACACATATATATGTATATATGTATATATGCATATATATATATATGCATAGTGTGTGTGTATATATCTGCCCTGCGTCTGGCTTGGTATTATGTCATGGATCTTCCACATTCTACCAGGACTCACAGATATTGGCAGGGGCTGTGTAGAGTTTTCACATAATAACTTCATACCCTCAGAGGTGCTTTTTTAAAGTAAAGAACCATTAAAAGAAGACCGTTATTAACAGGCCTTTAATTTTATGAAAGGAAATTTTAAAGTTAAGGACTATAGTCCTTGCTCTTTATGACACCACAGACGGTTGAAGCTTTATCAAATTCTCACTTGTATCCCCTGGCTTCAGTATGTAAAAGATTATTCTGCCTTATATTTCTATATATTTTCATCTATTTCACATTATATAGTCCACATATTTATATGCTTGTTTTCTATTGCAAATTCTATGGATATATTATATGCATACTTCATATGTGTATATATCCTAACCTAATTGAACATTTATAGCAAGAGGGCTTTGAGGTTTGCTAATATAAATACATATTTCACAGCTCATTTCAAGTCCCATTTGTATAATTTCAAGCCACATTGATCTCTCACTTTCCTGACATATTCTGGAACCTACTGTCTGTATAACATATGTTAATATTTTATTATAGTCAATTTAGCTTTTTGTTTTATATTGTGACCCCCATTTAACAAATAGGTGTGTGTTAAAAGCATGTAGGTTTATTAATAAAGACCTCCCCTTATGCATTTTGCCAAAAAAGTTATAAAATGGTCATTAGAGGTCCCAGAAAAATTATTTTACACATCTAACTGAAATGCTATATAACTGAGATGACAAATACTAAGAACATTATATTCTTACAGTGTTAATTAAAACAGAAACCACAAAGAACATTAAAGTCCTTTTTATGGATTGATTCCAAGTCTTTGCTATTGTGAATAGTGCCGCAATAAACATACGTGTGCATGTGTCTTTATAGCAGCATGATTTATAATCCTTTGGGTGTATACCCAGTAATGGGATGGCTGGGTCATACGGTACATCTAGTTCTAGATCCTTGAGGAATCGCCATACTGTTTTCCATAATGGTTGAACTAGTTTACAATCCAAATGTCCATCAGTGACAGACTGGATTAAGAAAATGTGGCACATATACACCATGGAATACTATGCAGCCAGAAAAAAGGATGAGTTTGTGTCCTTTGTAGGGACATGGATGCAGCTGGAAACCATCATTCTTAGCAAACTATCACAAGAACACAAAACCAAACACCGCATGTTCTCACTCATAGGTGGGAACTGAACAATGAGATCACTTGGACTCGGGAAGGGGAACATCACACACCGGGGCCTATCATGGGGAGGAGGGAGGGGGGAGGGATTGCATTGGGAGTTATACCCGATGTAAATGACGAGTTGATGGGTGTGACGAGTTGATGGGTGCAGCACAGCAACATGGCACAAGTATACATATGTAACAAACCTGCACGTTATGCACATGTACCCTAGAACTTCAAGTATAATAATAATAAAAAATAAAAATAAAATTTAAAAAAAGTCCTTTTTATGAAAAATTGAATGCTGGTGTTTAAGAGAAAATGAACTAAAATTAAAGGACATGTAAAAGTAGTAGTTGGCAACATGGGAATTGTTAAGAAACTTCTGGGCAAGCAGATAATGGCATTTATTGGCCATATATAATTTCACTTCTAAATCTAACACTTTATTTTAGACTTAATACCAGCACTACCTTTTACTGATGAATGATGTCAAAGGTTTTTTTCTCTCCTGAGGTTCACAGATTAGACAGAAATGTGGGAATTATGCAAGCGTTGAAAGACCAAACAATTAAGATGGTATGTAAGAAAAATCTTGTCGGTGGTAGAATTAACTAAGCAATAAAAATAAATACAGAAAACAACAGGGTACAGAGTGAATTAGGTTAGGGGATGAATTGGAAAAAAAAAAAATCTGAAGTCAATTCTTTGTTTTGGCCACCAGATGATAATATCAGGCCCAAGAGTTAGGGTGGATGACTATGTGCAGGGCACAAGTCAGAACTTGGGAAATACCTACATTGATCGCCTTATTTGTTTTATTTCTAAACGCCCTTCCTTAGAAGAAAAACTTACCTTTGCAACTTCAGGGCAGGCAGGTGGATGGCAAAGGAAAGATACTGTACATTCCTCACAATCACAGAACAGGCAAATCACAAAATAGATGCTCAATATATAATAACATAATAAACATTTACAAAATAACTTCATATAGTGATAGTAAGGATTAAATGAGCTAATGCATGAATAATGCTTAGAACAGTACCTAGCATGTTGTAAGAGAGCAATATGTGTTATCTATTACTATTATTACTACTGCTACTATTTTAATTATTTGCTTTCTTTGATTAAAACTCCTGCAATACTCTCAGAAGTCATGTGTAAACAAAATAAGCATGCATCTATCCCTATGAGTTAAAAAGATGAAATTTGACTGCCCAACCTAATTAGAGGTTGTCTTATTGTAGATGTCCAGCTTTAAACTGGCCTAGACAGTTTAAACTGGTGTCCTGGTATCTAGTCATCTAGACACCACTGTTGCAATACAGTATATCACTAATTATTCACAAATGTTGACTCATCCTGAGAGATATACCAAATGGTCTTCTTGTCCTCAGTACTGGACACAACAAGTATGTCTGAATTTTACCTTCAGATATGAAGCTCTGTTTTGTGTTTCATCTTGTGGGGTTTTTTTCAGGGCAGAGGAGTTGATCTTTCTATGTCAATGCACCCATTTTATTTTATTTTAAGTTCTGGGGTACATGTACAGGATGTGCAGGTTTGTTACATAGGTAAACACGTACCATGGTGGTTTGCTGTACCTATCAACCCATCACCTAGGTATTAAGCACTGCAAGTATTAACTATTTTTCCTGATGCTCTCCACCCCACCCCACCCTCTCTCTCCCGACAGGCCCCAGTGTGTGTTGTTCCCCTCCCTGCGTCCACGTGTTCTCATTGTTCAGGTCCCACTTATAAATGAGAACATCCATGTTTGGTTTTCTGTTCCTGCGTTAGTTTGCTGAGGATAACGGCTTCTAGCTTCATCTGTGTCCCCACGAAGGACATGATCTCATTCCTTTTTATGGCTGCATAGTATTCCATGGAATGCACCCATTTTTATTTTATTTATTTATTTATTTATTTAAGACAGGGTCTCACTCTGTCACTCAGGCTGGAGTGCAGTGGTGTGATCTCAGCTCACTGCAACCTCCATCCCCAGGGTTCAAGTGATCCTCCCACCTCAGCCTCCATAGTAGTGGGACCACAGGCACACAGCACCACACCTGGCTAATTTTTCATATTTTTAGTAGAGACAGGGTCTCGCTATGTTACCCAGACTGGTCTCAAACTCCTGAACTCAAGCAGCTCACCCACCTTGGCCTCCCACAGTGCTGGGATTACAAGCATGAGCCACTGTACCCAGCTAATGCATCCATTTTCAATGACCTTATTATGTTAAATTTTACTTGGGTGGGGGATTATCTGGTCTTATTAATGGATATTAAATTTCATCTAAATGTCCATTGATCCAATTGTACTCTTCTCCTTGAGCACCTTGAGATCCCCATAATTAGTGAGTCCAAATATTATTCAGAAAGATAATAATTTCTCATAGAATAATAGAAAAGGAAGTCGTTAAAAAATTATTTCTAGATTATGTTGGTTCAAGTTAACCCTGGGGAGACCCATACCATCAAGTCTGATGATGAGACTATTCAGAATATTCAAGGTCAGTTAAAGCGTAATTAGGCATGTGTTACTTGATATCAAATAGAGTGAAATTAAATATTAATGTGAAATGACTTTACTGTAGCCCACTTACTGTTTGAGACAGATTAAATGCTCCTAAATATAATCCTCATAGGAGGTTAGTATCAATAGAATAACCCGGGCTAATCATGCTAATCTTACTAGAGACCTACAAAAGTAAAGTACTTTTAAAAACTGAAGGAGATTAATTCCAAAATTCTATTTGAAGTCCAGATTTTGGAGATATTGATAGCTGATTATAGTTTTAGACTATTCTCCTATAGGAGATGATTGCTAAGGCCTTCAGACAGCTCATTCATTCATACATTCAACAAGTATTTACTCAGTGTCTAGCATGTACCAGCCCTCTACTGGACACTTAGGATACAACAATGTGTAGAAGGGGTGATTATACAGACATACACTCACACACACACACACACACACACACACACATACTCTATAGATAGGTAGATAGCAAATATATAGCATGTAGACTTGCTTCAGTACTAATATAAAATTCATAAATACTTGCTTCATATAAGCTTTATTATTATTTCAATGAGATGACTGTTTTACACCAATTATTTTGTATCCTAAAGTGATTTTGAGCTGTCTCAAGAATTTCTAAAAACATTATCACCTACCAATGGATTTCGTATTGCTGCTATACAAAATATATCACGAATTCATATTTATTATTTTCCCATTATTCAAAGTAAATTACCATTCTAGGACTTGAAAGCCACATATATTTCTAGAACTAAGCATTAATTATAATAACTTCAGATAAACAAAAGAATTACAACATTAAAAGTCTCCATTCCGTGTTGTATTTTAGATACTATGCAATCATATGTTTAAGATACTAAAAATACGTAGTATGAAAGTAGGGCATCACATGAGTATTATTGGGTCCTTCTTTATAACATACTGTTTTCTAAAAACCACTTTAGTATATTTGATGGAAAGCCTTAAATGAAAATTTAAGTTTTATTAGGCAATGTCACTGTAAGAAATATATGTTATGTTACAGAGTAAACTTTTTATTATCCAATATATGACCATGATAGGTGAGAAACAATAGATAAGTAAAGGTACAATTATACCAGAAGGCTGGTATGATAGTTGATTTTCATTAGCAGTAGGAATTACCAATATTTTTTATAGTTTAAATTTAAACCATGCCTTGGTTATTCTCCCATTAGTTGTGATTAATTTTCATCAATTCATCTACACTCTGACTCATGCTTGTGAGTAAACAACACATATTTTCAAAATAGCTGACGATTATTAAAGCTTGGAGCTGGTTTTGATTGTACAAAGTTAACTGACTCCTGTAAAGGCCTTTGTTTAATGTTATTACAGTATTTATTAAAATAATTCTCTTTTAGGATCAACTGATGTTCCTCTGATGTCACCACCTGGTAAAATAGCTGACTATTATTAAAGCTTGGAGCTGGTTTTGACTGTACAAAGTTAACTGACTCCTGTGAAGGACTTTGTTTAATGTTATTACAGTATTTATTAAAATAATTCTCTTTTAGGATCAGCTGATGTTCCTCTGATGTCACCACCTGGTACTTTGCCATCAATCTATCTCCCTCCTGGCTACATGTCTCAGGTATGCTCATGTGGTTTTTACTTGATGTTTAGCTCTATCATTTAACATTTTTCATTATGTCACTATATAAGATAACTTCTGGCATGTTATTTATTTATTTATTTTACTGTTATCATCATTGCTAAAAGCCATTGCATTTAACCAAACCAGTCCTCTTTTAGATTGCCTTATAAACGATGTTTAATTCGTCCAGTGAATTTGGATCTCTTAATATTCACTAATCTTCCTTTTTTTTTTTTTTTTTTGGTTTTTCAGTATTTTCACCCATCTTATCTAGCAAAATTGCTACACTAATGGCTTCTGATAATGTGTGTGTTTTAGTCCCTAAAATTACTTTGCATTTTCAGTTCAGAAGTATTTCATTCCCAGACTGCTAGGGGCACTTTTAAGAAATTCCATAAATATTTGCCAGGTGCCTAAAATGAGCAGGAAGCTATAACTCCTATAAAGATTAATAAGATATTCCATAGCCTAGGAAATTTTTATAATTGAAAATATGACTTTTTCTACTTCTTCATAGTGTTTACCTTAGTGGCTTATTTCGTTGTGTTTATTGCACAGCTGTGGATATGAATAACATGCTAAATAAATAAATTTAATGTGGTTTAATTCTTAATGGAATTATCTATTGGGCAATATCTAATGAAAATACAAATGCATAATCCTTTCACCCACCAATTCCACGTTAAGAAATTTATCCTACAGATATATTTTCACAAATTTGGAATGAAAAATATACAAGATTATTCATTACAATACTGTTTATAACCACAAAAGGCTGAAAACAGCCCACATGCTTGTCAATGGGTGACTGTATAGTACATCCACATAAGGGAGCACTCTTTGGCTATGCAAAAAATAATAATAATAATAGAGAAGCTCTATCTACTTTGATACAGAGAGTCCTTCAAGATTAACGCTGAGTTCAAGTTACAAAGTCGTACAATTCTACCTTTTATGTAATAAAAAATAAAGGAAAAATAAGAATATGCATTCTTATTTGCTTGTACAGGTATAAAGAAATTCTGGAAGGATTCATAAGAAACTAAGAACAGTAGTTATCTGTTGGGAAGGTATTGAACAGATAGGGTTACTTTTTTTTTTTTTTTTAGACTGAGTCTCGTTCTGTCGCCCAGGCTGGAATGTAGTGGCATGATCTCGGCTCACTGCAAACTCCACCTCTCGGGTTCAAGCGATTCTCCTGCCTCAGCCTCCCGAGTAGCTGGGATTACAGGCGCCCGCCATGGCGTCCGCCACCACGCCCGGCTAATTATTGTTTTGTTTTGTTTTGTTTTTTTAGTAGAGAGGGGGTTTCACCGTGTTGGCCAGGTTGGTCTCAAACTCCTTACCTCAGGTGATCCGCCCACCTCGGCCTCCCAAAATGCTAGGATTACAGGCTTAAGCCATGGCACCCTGCTGGGAAACTTTTAATCATACGCTTCTTTATACTTTATGGTTTTGAATCATGTCAATATATTATCTATTGTCAAAAAATAACCTATTTTCTGTAGCCCCAGCTACTCCGGAGGCTGAGGCAGGAGAATGGCGTGAACCCGGGAGGCGGAGCTTGCAGTGAACCGAGATCTCGCCACTGCACCCCAACCAGGGCGACACAGCAAGACTCCGTCTCAAAAAAAATAAAATAAAATAAAATAGAATAAAATAAAATTTAAATTTAAAAATATAACCTCTTTAAAAGCAATACATGTGGGGAAAAAGAAGAATTACCTTGCCTCCTGCTTGACATTATAGTTTCACTTGAAAATTGTTTTTCGTTTCTAAATTAAAAGCATATAATATAAATACAAAGTTTAACAGAGCAAAATGCTGATTTTTATGGATTCTAATATTTTTATATTATTCTTTCTTCCATCTTAGGTAGTAGAAGAAAATGGGATTCGCAAAATTATCATTGTTCTCAGACAACTATCACACATCCATGCCTGCACCTATACAAGTAACACACTTTATAACACCATCCTCTCCTTTATATCCACAAGCCCCTCAGCTTATGTATCCCTCAGCTCAAGAGGAATTTCCACCACCTACATCCAAGAGTCTGTGCCATAGCAGCTGTGGCCGCCACCACCACCGCCACCACTCTCGCCACTACCAGCAACGTGTATATACCAAGAACATCATGGTAGTATATAATTTTCTTAAACAGGAAATATTTTGAGTTTGTTAAAATCAGCAACCTTGGATAATTATTAAAATGAAAAGAGGAAGATAGTAACACTTCCATAAATGATTGCATTTAATGCATTTATATTAGGATTGATGACAATCCCTAGGCAAAACGCTCGTGCATAAGCATTTTGTCTAAAGTTTACATCTTGGGCAAATGTTCTATAAATTCAAATTTTCCTTAAGTGTTTGCTGTACTTTGACGTAGTATGTAATTTGTGGTATTTATTTTTACTTACTGGATCTATAATATCAGATTGAACAATTATTAAAAATGTTTTGATTGTTAACGCCATATACTAAAAATACAAAATACACTAGAAGCTCAAATTTAGATTTAAGAACGTAAAACTTGGAAGTAAAGTTACTACCTAGGAAAACACTGTATTTACTCATGTTTCTCTATCTGTACCTATCAATACATTATAAATGTGCGTATGCATACACACACACACACACACACCCCTAATGCCTGTATGAAAGCAAAGTAAAAATTTTTTAAAGCGAAGCATGGCTTATCAATGTTCTTTTGTTGACTAGATTTGAAAAAGAAAAAAAAAGACCTTGCCAAGCATTGTGGCTCGTGCCTGTAATCCCAGCATTTTGGGAAGTCAGGGCAGGAGGATCCCGTGAACCCAGGAGTTCAAGATTACAGTTAGCTATGACTGAGTCACTGCACTCCAGCCTGGATGACAGAGTGAGACCCTGTCTCTAAAAACAAAAGCTTTGAGATATGTAATTATTATAATTATTAAACAGTATTCTATTGTCTCTTTTAGAAACCTATTCCCATGGAATAGCAAATTATAACCAACTCAGTGAAAGAGCTGCTAAAATGGGAGAACATATGAAGAAAAAAACTAGACAAGTTGGTGGACAAAAGAATAGCTATGTGGCTAACAACACTTCTTTGCTTGCGAACAAAACTAATGATTTTTTCAATATTTCTGGTACTCCAAGCACTGTTAACTATGCTCCAAGCACCTACACTGTTGACAATACTTTGAGCACCTACACTGTGAACAATACTTTGAACGCTTACACTGTGGACAATACTTTGAACGCTTACACTGTGGACAATACTTTGAACGCTTACACTGTGGACAATACTCCAGGTACCTACACTGCGAGCAATGTAAATGTTTACACTGACAGTACTCCCAGTACTTACACTGTTCACAGCCCTCCAAGCACTAACATTGCTGACAAAACTCCCAGAAATTCTTCCATTGACCATGTCCCTAGCATTTCCATCTCAGACACTACTCTGAGCCCTGCTACTTCTGATGGCATTCTGAACCCTTCTAGCACTAATCATACTCCCAAGACTGCCACCTCTGACAGAAATCACAGATCATCTGATAGTACTCCCAAACCATCAAGTATTGACAGTACTCCAAGCTCTTCTATTTCTCACAGTGCTCCCAACACTTTCATCTCTGAAAATGCTCCCAGCACTTCTGACATTGATAATGCTCTCAATACTTCCAACACTGCCAGTGCTGAGAGTGAGACTAGACATAGAAAGAAACAGAGTGCTATAGGAGGTGAAGAAATCAAGCAGAAACCAAGTGGAAAACAAAACAAGTGACCATCACCAAATGCTGCAGATAAAGGTAAGATCAGGAGTTTGGTTTTGTTGCCAATAAACAAACATCTTAATGGTTAGGAATCTCAGTCCATTTTTAATATTAAGGTGTCATTTTCTACTTTCATTTCCTCTTTTCTTCTTTGTACCCTTAAGTTTAAATTCTTTTCTAAATTAATACTTCTAAACTAATACAAATCATAAATATATACAATTTATAAGGTACAATGTGATGCTTTGACATATGCAAAAAATGCAGAACGCTTAAATCAAGCTAATTTACGTATTTGTCACCACACTTACCTATCATTTTTATGGTAAGATATTTGAAATTTGTCGATTTAATTATTTCAAAATATGCAATACAATATTGTTGACTATAAGCACCCTGGTGTACAGATCTTAAACATTTTGCATCCTTTCATCAACAACTCCCCATTCACTCCCTCCTACCCTCCAGCTTCTAGTAACCATCATTCTACTGTCTACTTCTATGAGTTCAACTTTATTAAATTTCACATGAGTGAAATCATGCAGCATTTGTCTTTCTGTGCCTGGTTTATGTTACTTAGCATAATATCCTAGAGATTCATCCATTTTGTGGCAAATCACAGAATTTCCCCCCCTTAAGGGCAAAATAATATATGAAACCATGATTATGCTGCTTTTTATTATTTTTCTCTTTTAAAAAAATTTTAGATTCGAGGGGTATAAGTTCAAGTTTGTTACATGGATATATTGCATAATGATGAGGTTTGGGCTTCCAGTGTACCCATCACCCAAATAGTGAACATTATACACAATAGGTAATTTTTAAATAATTACAACTTTTACTTTAGATTCATGGAGTCCATGTACAGATTTGTTACATGATTATATTGTGTGATGCTGAGGTTTGGGGTTCGAATGATCCCATTACCCAGGTAGTCAGTATAGTACCCAACAAGTACTTTTTCAACCCTTGCCCCCTCCCTTCTTCTCCCCTCTAGTAGTCTCCAGTGCCTATTGTTCCCATCTTTATGTCCACATGTACCCAGTGTTTAGCTCCCACTTATAAGTGAGAACATGCAGTATTTGGTATTCTGTTCCTGCGTTAATTCACTTAGGATAATGGCCTCCATCTCTATCCATGTTGCTGCAAAGGACATTATTTTATTTTTTATGGTTTCATAGTATGCCGTTGTATATATGTACCACATTTTCTTTATGCAGTCCATCACTGATGGGCATCAAGGTTGATTCCATTTATTTGCTATTGTGAATGGTGCTGTAATGAACATACAAGTGCACGAATCTTTTTGATAGAAAGATTTATTTTCCTTTGGGTATATACCCAATAATGAGATTGCTGAGTCAAATGGTGGTTCTGTTTTTAAATTCTGTGAGACATCTCCAAACTGTTTTCCATGGTGGTTAAACTAATTTACATTCCTACAAACAGTGTATGAGTGTTCCCTATTCTCCACAGGCTTGCCAGCCTCTCTTGTTATTTGACTTTTTAATAATAGCCATTCTGACTATTATTACGGTATCTCATTGTGGTTTTGATTTGCTCTTTTCTGACATTACTGATGTGAAGGACATTTTAATGTTTCTTAGCCACTCGTAAGTCTTCTTTTCAGAAGCATATATTCATGTATTTTGTGCACTTTTTAATGGGGTTATTTTTTGCTTACTGAATTGTCTAAGTTCCTTATAAATTCAGGATATTAGAGCTTTGTCAGATGCATAGTTTGTGAATATTTTCTTTCATTCTATAGGTTGTCTGTTTACTCCCTTGATATCTCTTTTGCTACGTAGAAGCTCTTTCATCTATTTGGTTCACATTTGTCAATTTTTGGTTTTGTTGCAATTGCTTGTGAGGACTTAGTCATAAATTATCTGCCAAGGCTGATATCCAGAATGCTGTTTCCTAAGTTTTCTTCTAGGATTTTTATAGTTTCAGTTCTTACATTGAATCTTTGATCCATCTTGAGTTAATTTTTGTACATGGAATAGATAGGGGTTCAGTTTCATTCTTTTGCATACAGCTAGCCAAATATCCCAGCACCATTTACTGAATAGAGAGACTTTCTCCATTGCTTTTTTTTCCAACTTTGTCAAAGATAAGATGGCTGTAGAGGTGTGACTTTTATATCTAAGTTATCTATTCTGCTCCACCAGTAGGTAATATTTAATCCCCTACCAACCCCCCTTTTGGAGTCCCCAGTGTCTATTACTTCCATCTTTATGTCCATGAGTACCCATTGTTCAGCTCCCACTTGTAAGTGAAAACATGCAATATTTTATTTTCTGATTCTGAATTATTTCACTTACGATAATGGACTTCAGCTCCATTTATGTTGCTGCAAAAGACATTATTTCATTCTTTTCATAGCTGCATAGTATCCCATGGTGTATATATACCGCATTGTCTTTTTCCAACCATCTGCTAAGGTTGATTCCATAACTTTGCTGCTGTGAATAGTGCTGCAAGAAACATAAAGATGCTGATGTTTTTATGTAATAATTTTTTCCCATGGGTAAATCCCCAGTAGTGGGATTGCTGGGTCAAATAATAGCTTTATTTTTATTTCTTTGAGATATCTCCATACTATTTTCCAAAGAGGTTGTACTAATTTACATTCTCACTGACAGCAAATGAAGGTTGCCTTTTCCCCACATCAATACCAACATCTGATATTTTGTGACTTTTCAATAATAAACATTTGGACTTGTGTAGGATGATATCTCATTGTGGTTTTAATTTGCATTTGTATGATGATTAGTGGCATTGAGTGATATACATATAATAAATATACTATATATATAATAATATTATATGTATAATATTTACATATATAAAGTTCTGGGATACATGTGCAAAACGTGGTTTGTTAAATACGCATACACATGCCATGGTGGTTTGCTGTACCCATCAAACCACCATCTACATTAGGTATTTCTCCTAATGCTATCCCTGCCCAAGCCCCCCATTCCCCAACAGGCCCTGGTATGTGATGTTCCCCTCCCTGTGTCTATGTGTTCTCATTGTTCAACTCCCACTTATGAATGAGAACATGCAGTGTTTGGTTTTCTGTACCTGAGTCAGTTTGCTGAGAATGATGGTTCCCAGCTTCATCCATGTCCCTGCAAAGGACATAAACTCATCCTTTTTTATGGCTGTATAGTATTCCATGGTGTATATGTGCCACATTTTCTTTATCCAGTCTATCATTGATGGGCATTTGGGTTGGTTCCAAATCTTTGCTATTGTGAATAGTGCTGCAATAAACATACGTGTGCATGTGTCACTATAGTAGAATGATTTACAATCCTTTGGGTATATACCCAGTAATGAGATTGCTGAGTCAAATGGTATTTCTGGTTCTAGATCCTTGAGGAATCACCACACTGTCTTCCACAATGGTTCAACTAATTTACACTCCCACCAACAGTGTAAAAGCATTCCTGTTTCTCCACATCCTCTCCAGCATCTGTTGTTTCCTGACTTTTTAATGATTGCCATTCTATCTGGCATGAGATGGTATCTCATTGTGGTTTTGATCTGCATTTTCTCTAACAACCAGTGATGATGCACTTTTTTCATCTTTGTTGGCTGCATAAACGTCTTCTTTTGAGAAGTGTCTGTTCATATCCTTTTTTTCTTGTAAATTTGTTTAAGTTCTTTGTAGATTCTGGATATTAGCCCTTTGTCAGATGAGTAGATTGCAAAAATTTTCTCCTATTCTGTACATTGCCTGTTCACTCTGATGATAGTTTATTTTGCTCTGCAGAAGCTCTTTAGTTTAATTAGATCCAATTTGTCAATTTTGGCTTTTGTTGCCATAGCTTTTGGTGTTTTAGTCATGAAGTCTTTGCCCATGCCTATGTCCTGAATGGCATTGCCTAGGTTTTCCTCTAGGGTTTTTATGGTTTAAGGTATTACATTTAAATCTTTAATCCACCTTGAGTTAATTTTTGTAGAAGGTGTAAGGAAGGGGTCCAGCTTCAGTTTTCTGAATATGGCTAGCCAGTTTTCCCAACACCATTTATTAAATAGGGAATCCTTTCCCCATTGCTTGTGTTTGTCAGGTTTGTCGAAAATCAGATGGTTGTAGATGTGTGGCATTATTTCTGAGGCCTCTCTTCTGTTCCATTGGTCTATATATCTATTTTGGAACCAGTATCATGCTGTTTTGTTTACTGTAGCCTTTTAGTATAGTTTGACGTCAGGTAGCATGATGCCTCCAGCTTTGTTCTTTTTCCTTAGGATTTCCTTGGCTATACAGGCTCTTTGTTGGTTCCATATGAAATTTAAAGTAGTTTTTTCTAATTCTGTGAAGAAAGTCAATGGTAGCTTGATGGGGATAGCATTGAATCTATAAATTACTTTGGGCAGTATGACCATTTTCACGATATTCATTCTTCCTATCCATGAGTATGGAATGTTTTTCCACTTGTTTGTGTCCTCTCTTATTTCCTTGAGCAGTGGTTTGTAGTTCTCCATGAAGAGGTCCTTCACATCCCTTGTAAGTTGTATTCCTAGGTATTTTATTCTCTTTGTAGCAATTGCGAATGGTAGTTTACTCATGATTTGACTCTCTGTTTATCTATTATTGGTGTATAGGAATGCTCGTGATTTTTGCACATTGATTTTGTATCCTGAGATTTTGCTGAAGTTGCTTATCAGCTTAAGGAGATTTTGGGCTGAGACTATAAGGTTTTCTAAATATACAATCATGTCATCTGCAAACAGAAACAATTTGACTTTCTCTTTTCCTATTTGAATGCCCTTTATTTCTTTATCTTGCCTGATTGCCCTGGGCAGAACTTCCAATACTATGTTGAATATTGGCCCCCACCCTCTTCTGGTTTGTAGGGTTTCCGCAGAGAGATCTCCTGTTAGTCTCATGGGCTTCCCTTTGTGGGTAACCCCACCCTTCTCTCTGGCTGCCCTTAATATTTTTTCCCTTATTTCAGGCTTGGTGAATCTGAAAATTATGTGTCTTGGGGTTGCTCTTCTCAAGGAGTATCTTTGTGGTGTTCTCTGTATTTCCTAAATTTGAATGCTGGCCTGTCTTGCTAGGTTGGGGAAGTTCTCCTGGATAATATCCTGAAGAGTGTTTTCCAACTTGATTCCATTCTCCTCGTCACCGTAAGGTACACCAATCAAACGTAGGTTTGGTCTTTTCACATAGTCCCCTATTTCTTGGAGGCCTTGTTCATTCGTTTTCATTCTTTTTTCTCTAATCTTGTCTTCATGCTCTATTTCATTGAGTTGATTTTCAATCCCTGATATCCTTCCTTCCACTTGATCAATTTGGCAATTGATACTTGTGTATGCTTCAAAAAGTTCTCATGTTGTGTTTTTTAGCTCCATTAGGTCATTTATGTTCTTCTCTAAACTGGTTATTCTAGTTAGCAATTTCTCTAACCTTTTTTCAAAGTTCTTAGCTTCCTTGCATTGCATGAGAATATGCTCCTTTAGCCCGGAGAGTTTGTTATTACCCACCTTCTGAAGCCTACTTCTGTCAATTCGCCAAATTCATTCTTCGTCCAGTTTTGTTCCCTTGTTGGTGAGGAGTTGTGATCCTTTGGAGGAGAAGCGTTGCAGTTTTTGGAATGTTCACCCTTTTTGTGTTGGTTTTTCCTCATCTTCATGGATTTATCTACCTTTGGTCTTCTATGTTGGGGACCTTCAGATGGGGTTTCTGTGGACATCCTTATTGTTGATGTTGATGCTATTTCTTTCTGTTTGTTAGTTCTTCTTCTAACAGTCAGGCCCCTCTGCTGCAGATCTGCTGGAGTTTGCTGGAAGTCCACTCCAGACCCTGTTTTCCTGGGTATTACCAGCAGAGGCTGTAGAACAGCAAAGATTGCTGCCTGTTTCTTTTTCTGGAAGCTTCGTCCCTCCCTATCCAGAGGGGCACCTGCCAGATGCCAGTCAGAGCTCTCCTGTATGAGGTGTCTGCCGACCCCTGCTGGGAGGTGTCTCCAAGTCAGAAGGCACGGGGATCAGGGACCCACTTAAGGAGGCAGTCTGTCCCTCAGCAGAGCTCAAGTGCTGTGCTGGCAGATCCGCTGCTCTCTTCAGAGCCGGCAGCCAGGAATGTCTGCTGACGCTGCACCCACAGCCACCCCTTCCCCCAGGTGCTCTGTCCCAGGGAGATGGGAGTTTTATCTATAATGCCCTGACTAGGGATGCTGCCTTTCTTTCAGAGATGCCCTGCCCAGAGAGGAGGAATCTAAACAGGCCTTCTGGCTACAGCAGCTTTGCGGAGCTGCAATGGACTCCACCGAGTTCGAACTTCCCAGAGGCTTTGTTTACACTGTGAGGGGAAAACATCCTACTCAATCCTCAGTAATGGTGGATGCCCCACCCCCCACCAAGCTCAAGTGTTGGTCCACTTCAGACTGCTGTGCTGGTAGCAAGAATTTCAAGCCAGTGGATCTTAGCTTGCTGGGTTCCATGGGGGTGGGATCTGCTGAGCTAGACCACTTGGCTCCCTGGCTTCAGGACCCTTTCCAGGGGAGTGAACAGTTCTGTCTCGCTGGCATTCCAGGCACCACTGGGGTATGAAGAACAACTCCTGCAGCTAGCTCAGTGTCTGCCCAAACAGCCGCCCAGTTTTGTTCTTGAAACCCAGTGCCCTGGTGGTGTAGACACCCAAGGGAATCTCCTGGTCTGAAGGTTGTGAAGACCATGGGATGAGCGTAGTATCTGGGCTGGAATGCACTGTTTCTCATGGCACAGTCCCTCACAGCTTCCCTTGGCGAGGGCAGGGATTTCCCTGACCCTTTGCGCTTCCCAGGTGAGGTGACACTCAACCCTGCTTTGGCTCATTCCCCATGGGCTGCACCCACTTTCTAACCAGTCCCAATGAGATGAGCCAGGTATGTCAGTTGGAAATGCAGAAGTCACCTGCCTTCTGCATTGATCTCACTGGGAGCTGCAGACTGGAGCTGTTTCTATTTGGTTATCTTGCCAGCCACTCCAGATCACTGAATAAGATTACGACATAAAGCCAGAGAGTTGATATAACCCTGAGCTAGGACAATAAAGGTATATTGCTGGTCTTGCCAACTGAAGGCAAATTGCCTCTGGTGGGTCCTATGGACAAGAATGGAGAAAAAAAGCATTTGCCAAGTCAGTGGCTGCATACCAGGTACCAGGAGATGTGTTAATTTGCTCAAGCAATGAAACCGCATCTGATACAGCAGCTGCAATTGGAGTCACCACTTGGTTAAGTGTACAATAATCCACTGTCATTCTCCAAAATCCATCTGTCTTTTGCAGAGGCCAAATAGGAGAGCTTAATGGGGATGTGGTGGGAATCACCACCCCTACATCTTTCAAGTCCTTGGTGGCACTAATCTCTGCAATCCCTCCAGGGATGCTATATTGTTTTTGATTTACTATTTTTCTAGGTAGCTGTGCTCTAATGGCTTCCATTTGACTTTTCCCACCATAATAGCCCTCACCCTACCAGTCAGGGAGCCAATGTGGGGGTTCTGCCAGCTACTAAGTGTGTCTATGCCAATTATGCATTCTGGCACTGGGAAAATGACCACAGGATGAGTCTGAGGACCCACTGGTCTCACTGTAAGTTGAACCTGAGCCAAAACTCCATTAATTACCTGACCTCCATAAGTCTCTACTTTAACTGGAGGACCACAATGACGTTTTGGCCCCCCCAGTATCAACATCTGCTCAGAGGCAGTATCCAGTAGTTCCCGAAACGTCGGATCGTTTGCCCTTTCCCCAGTGCACAGTTACCCTGGTAAAATGCCAGAGCTCTCCTTAGGGAAGGATGAGAGAAAGATTAACAGCTTAAATTGCTGGTAGTGTAGGGGTTTCTTCCTCAAGGGGACCTGGCCACCCCTTCATTCAAGCGGTTCCAGATTTGTCACTAGCCCAAGTCTGGAAATCGATTGAGGGGCTGTGATTCTCTGTTTTTAGAATTCAAATTAGTCTTTTGTCCATTCAACCTGGAAGTTTTCTGCTTATATAAATTAAGTATGAATGTAGTAGGCTTCCTATCAATCTCACTTCTAGGAACACCATGATTAATTAGCCAATGCCAGAGCTCTACATGAGTCAGACTATTCTGATTGCTGCTTTGCCTCTGCTGTCCATTACAGTAGTTACATCTACCTTGCCTTTGACAGCTGAGTACCACCACTTGGCCTCTGCCACCTCAGGATCCAATTATTCCCATTGTACTTAAATTTTGTAGTTGAATGACTGTGGTTCCCACTGCTAGATCTGACATACAGAGAAAAGCAATTACAGGGCTCTTCAAAGATGCAGGTGCTACCGTCACAAATCTATTTCTCAAGGCATTGGTCAAGGGTATATCTTCTGGACTGTCCCAGCTGTGATGAGTAGGTCTAAAGTGACTAATCCACTCCACCATCCCAATATCCCTAAGACTTTGGATCCCATCCTTTACATTAAACCAATAGAGAGCGGGCATTTCCAGCTCGCTCACAGTAGGCCATCTTTTAATCCATATTTCAGCTAACAAAGCAAATAAACTATTAGAACCTTTTCTAACTCCCTGAGCTTCAACATTAAATGCAGAATCCCTACTTACTGGGCCCAAATCAATACATTCAGCCTGATCCAACTCTATGTTCCTTCCATCATTACCCTTAATATCCATTCCCATTCCTGTTATCCAGATTTCTGCTTATATGGATTAGAAAACTCAATCAGTTTTTTTCGAGTGTAGTGCACCTCCAAATGGGTCACACTCTGAATCTCACTTCTAGGGGCCTGCCACGACTTTAGTTATAGGTCTAGAAGCAAACAGGGGTGTTGGGGGTGGCTCCTGAGGAGAATAAACATCTTGCTTGGCAACTGCCTTAGGGGAGGCCATCACTGTTGCCTCAGGCAGTGAAGGGTTTATCTCAGACAAAGATGGAAAGGCTGATGGCAGCATGGGTTGGGGAGGGGATGTTGCCACGACTGGGGGTGGAGAAGCTATTTCTTCTGGCAAAAAAATGGTTCATTGGAGTTTATAAGCTCAATGTCCCCAGCTTCATCACGGTCCCAATTCCAAGTTGCATGATCTCATTCTTTTCCAATCAATGCCCTCACTTTAACAGTAGACACATGGCAAGGCTGTGCATTGCCCTTTTATTTCAAGTAAGCCACTCACATGATAGGAGTTTGTATCTGTTTTTCCACAATTATAGCTCTTTCTCTACAGAAGATAATACTATCACTCAGGGCAATCTTAACAAACTTGAGGCTCAGTAACTGCTTCTGAAGCCAGGAGTTAGGATCCCTGAATTCTTCATTTTCTTTCATCACTTTGTCCAGTGAACTTAGGAGCAACCAGCCAACTTTACTGTGTTCCTTGGTTCTGCACATATAATCAAAGTTATTATGTATAGAGTCCCTAAACTCTTTACCTCTCATGAGTGGTGAATCAGAAGTGTCAAATGCATTATTTTGCATAACTCTCTAAACAGTTCACGCAATGGACTATCAGTATTCTCCACACTATTAGAAGTAGAGTCCTTAGCATTTTGGGGTCTAGTCATATTAAGCAGCCAACTCCAGAAACCCCCAAATCAATGAAATGACTCCATCCTTAATATTCTGATGCTCTAGAACCACTCCTGGTAACAAAATCTATATTAGTCAGAGTTCTCTAGAGATACAGAACTAATAGAACATATATACTAATATATATATTAGAATATATATATATATAAGTATATTAAGTAGTATTAACTCACACAATCACAAGGTCCCACAATAGGCCATCTGCAAGCTGAGGAGCAAGGAAGCCAGTCTGAGTCCCAAAGCTGAAGAACTTGGAGTCTGATGTTCGAGGGCAGGAAGCATCCAGCATGGGAGAAAGATGTAGGCTGGGAGGCTAAGCCAGTCTAACCTTCTCACGATTTTCTGCCTGCTTTATATTCTGGCCGGACTGGCAGCTGATTAGATGCTGCCCCCCATCCAGATTAAGTGTGGATCTGCCTTTCCCAGACTACTGACTCAAATGTTAATCTCCTTTGGCAACACCCTCACAGACATGCCCAGGATCAATACTTTGCATCCTTCAATCCAATCAAACTGATACTCAGTATTAACCATCACAGTGAATGAGTTCTCACAACATTTGGTCATTTAAAAGTGTGTGGCAGCTCCCCTACCCACTCTCTCTCTCTCACTTGCTCCTGCTTTTGCCATTTGATGTGCCTGCTCCACCTTCACCTCCTACCATGATTGTAAGCTTCCTTAGGCCACCCTAGAAGCCTAGCATATACCAGAACCATGTTTTCTGTAAATCCTGTAGAATAGTAAGCCAGTTAAAACTCTTCTCTTTATAAATTATCCAGTCTCAGGTATTTCTTTATAGCGATACAAGAATGGCCTAACACATGCTTGTTTTGTATAGTATCTTCCAGGTGTCCTCTGCATTTCTTGTATTTGGATGTGTACCTCTTTAGAAAGATTAGGGGAATTTTCCTGAATTATTCCCTCAAATATATTTTACAAACTTCTCATTTTTTCTTCTCTTCTCTCAGAAATGCCTGTAAGTCATAGGTTTGGTAGCTTTACATAATCCCATGTTTCTCAAAGACTTTGTTCATTTTTTAAAATTCTTTTTTCTTTTGGTCCAAGTGTGTTACTTCAAAAGACTGCCTTTCAAACTCTGAAATTATTTCTTCTGCTTGGTCTAGTCTGTTGTTAAAGCTTTTATGTGTGTTTTGAAATTCCTTCAGTGAAATTTTCACTTCCAAAAGTTTTGTTTGCTGTTGTTTTTGTTACATCTATCTCATCTTTCATCTCCTGAATTGTTTTTTCTGCTTTCTGTGTGTTCATTTTCAACTTTCTCTGGATCTCATTGAGCTTTCTTCTAACCCGTATCTTGAATTTTTTTTCTGTCATTCAAAGTTTTCATTTTGGTTAGGATCCATTGCTAGAGAGCTAGTGTGGTCCTGATTCTATTCCATTTCTTCATGGTGCTAGAGTTCTTGTGCTGTTTTCTTGTCATCTGTAGAAGCTGTCACTTGCTTTTGAATTTACTTTTGTTCAGGTGGGATTTTTTTCTTCCCTTCCTATGTTAGGTAGGGACCTTTGGTTTTATTTCTATGTGCTTTCAGGGGGCCAAGGCTCTTTATGAATTCCTTGATTATAGATAGCCTTAGTGTAGTGGTTTTCTCAAATACTAGTTGTTTTTAGGTTGTAGTAGGAGTGTGCTGTACATGTGGTCAGGCTCACTTTCTCCTGCAGAGACCAAAGTTAAATACCTCAGGAGGCTTATCTTGTTTTCCAGCGCTGTACACTTCTGTCAGTAGAAATTATATTAGGCTGTGCAGTTGACCCTGCAGGCCAGTAGGCAGCTGTTGAAGGTATGATCTGGCTGAGCACTGTACAAGGAGGTCAGCTGAAGTTGTGATGAGCCACGCAGTTTGACCTCCTGGCCAGTAGGTGGCACTTGCAGGTGAGAGGCAGTTACAGCCATAGCAGTGGAATTTTTCGCTTGGCTTTTGTCTACTGAGGGAAGTACCCAGGTGTTCCTGGTGATGGGTAGGGCATAAGGCTCTCAGGGGTCCCATCACACGCTCTTTCACCAAGGCACCTGGATGGGGCAAAGGTGGGCGGGGCTAGGTCAGGTGAGCCCATGACCAGGCTCTCCAATGTGGGTGCAAGAGCCAACTTTTAAGGGGGTCTAAGGACCACTCTCAGGCCACCAGGACAACCCTCCAAAGACGGACAGGGGCATCCCCTTGTGTCACAGAGCCCACTCAGGGGAAGAGAGACAGCCCATGGTTTTCAGCTCAGCAGGCAGCTGTGGGGACCACTCACCTCCCACACCCCTGACCTGGCAGGTCTGGCATCTGGCTTCCCATGCCCAGATTGCTACGCCATTCCAGGCATTCTGGACCATGAAATGCCCTGTGGCAGAAACCTCAGCTAACAGACCAGAATCTTTCCAGTCCAGTATTAGAAAGGAAGTGGTGCCCAGCTCCTGTGGCACCATACCAACTCATGCACCACTTTTCTCTGTGTTATAACAGTGGAGTCTCCTCCCCTACTCAGGGTCAGGCTACAAATCTCATCCCCATACCCCTGGGTGGTGTGATCAAGTCCTGGAGAACTGGGACCAGGCCAGTGGATTTGTCACCTGAACCCTCTGGGTCAATCACTGGCTGTGACGGGGGAGGTACCCAGGCCACAAACAAAACACTGGGGGTGCGGAGCAATGAGCAATGGAGGCTACGCTGTGGGCACCCTCTGCAGGAACAGGCAGGCAGGCAATCTTGGTAGAGACCAGCAAACCTGGGCGGGGGAGGCGGGAGTGTAGTTCGGATGCACCTTGGTCCTGCGCCAATGGGCAATGGCGGTGGGGCCTATCTTGGGTGTATGACGATGCGTAGGCTCTACTCTCTCCTAGCCCACCAGACGGCGGGAGCTGCAGCTGCTTAGAGCAGGATGCACAGCCTTAGGGGTGGGCACCCAGTCAATTGTGCTGCAGCATCCCAGCATACTGAAGTCTTTTTGTCTCCACGTGGGTTCAAGCAGTGCCTCTACCTATTCTCCAGGCAACTCCCCCTGCCAGTCCAAAGGTCTATGGAGGTCATTGAAACTCCTGTAGCTAGGATCTCAGAGGTCTACAGAAGGAATGTGGTGCCTGGGGTTCCTTAAACTGCCCCTACCTTGAGTCCAGTCTGGGTCTGGGATCCATTCCTGGCACGCAGTAATACTGAGCAGGCAGCTATGCTTCCTCCCTCTTCAACCAGTGCCTTCTATTGCCTCTCTATTAAATTTCAGTGTTTGCTCTCAAAAGATCTGTTTAAAGTATCAAAATTTACTCAATATTGTGGTTCCTCTCCATGGAAGAGGCACATCTCAGCTGCCTCAGTCAGCCATCTTTTTCATCTGTACTTTGGTTGTTAATTTAGCTTACATTCAGAAAACCAAAACATCCTTTAGTTATTAGGGTCTCATTTAAAGGCTAGAGAATAGCAACCACAGCAAAAATGTTGGTGTTCTGTAGCTTCAGTTCTCAATTGAAAAGAGCTGTAACCTCTGGGTACTTATCCCTACATATTCTGGTTCTCCATCTAAGCTGCCTCTTAAAATCGTGAAGAAATTACTTTCATGCAAAATACATATACCACATAATTTTTTCTAGTTGCCTTCTAGTAAAAAGATTGTGAATTATTCTACAGCCCTAACCAGTTAACATGATTTCATTTAAACTGAGAACTTTTGTTAAAATTCGTTTAATAGTACACCCTTTAGACTGCCCTCACATTTAAAATATTTTAATGTTAATTGCTATTAGGTGTTTGGTAGAACTCTTGGTGATTATATATTTGTAGTTGCATAACAGACATCTAACTCCTTTCTCTTGTTTTTGTCAATGTAATATTTTGTTTTGGGTTGCTCCTTTTTTACTTTTAGAGCAAAGCAGAAAATGGAAAGTCATATTGTTTCAACATTGGGAAACCTGTAGTAAGTAATTAAAGTGCATATTTATTCTTTTTAATTTGTCAGGCTAAAACATATACATTCTCTAGTACAGTTTTAATTTTAAGCTTTACCTGGTTAAAACTTTGATAATCTCCTTTAGCAATTCAACAAGTAAAGATCAAGTGTGACATTGTTAAAAATAAAATTAATAGTCCATTGTTTAATCACAGTATTTAAGCACCTAATATGAGAAGAACAATATGCTTAGCATCGAATAAGACTTAGGGAAAGACTGCATCATAACTTACAGATTATAATTTTTAGTATGCTACTTGAATTTTTGTTATTTTAGGTTTCTGATATTCAAACAACATCTGCTGTTATTTCATGGACTCTACGTGGTTCTGAGATGTGTGACCATACTAAATCTCCTATAACATTGAATTGGCAATATCTAACCGTGGTAAAAATGGAAAATATAAAAATATATATGTAAGCTCTTTTTGATCATATCCCTTATTTCTTATAATTCAATTCAAATATACTATCTAAACATATAAATCCCAACTTACACCTCCTCTTGAGTTCTAAAGTTCTGTAACTTTTTTCCCAACTGAATGCATTTTTCCACAGAAATAGTTTTCCAAATGGTGGTAGGTCACCAGGCCAGGCCACAAAATTCACTAGATCATAAGTAGATTAGAGCTGAGGGGGGCCTTAAATATCAACTGGTCCATTTTCTTTATTTTGAAGACTTCCTATTAGGTAAGTTTAGACTCAAGGAAGAAAAGACTCTTCCATATCCTCCTTTTCATTTTTCACTTAGGTCATTTTAGGGAAAAATAAAGTTTCCCATGATGGTAGGCCTTTGGGTGCACAAGTGAGGTATTTACATTGCAATGGGAATTTAAGACTTTGACTCTCCTGGGAATTCCATTATAGTAGCTAGTTATAGTTGGAGGCTATAGTAGTAGTAGGATGAGCTTAGAAATGTGCTCAAAGATAGAACCAAGATGGGGGCAGGGATACAGTGGAAGGCACAGCAAGAGCACACCCAGCCACTCCTAACAGCTTCTGGACTGCAGAGGTATATACAATCTGAAAGACAGCAAACTGAGGGAGGCACAGTAGGGGGAAAAAAAAAAAAAAAAAAAAAAAAAAAAAACCCAAGTGGGGAAGAAGGAGAAATTCCTATGCCCACCAAACCAAACAACTAGGCAATAAGTAAGTCAGAGATTGTGGAGTTGTCTGTACTGTACTTTAACAAACACAATATCCTCAAGTTTTTTTGCTAGAATTTGTCACCTTTATTTAGAGGCTCAAAGTGAAAAACTTGAATGTAATTGGTTATATGTTGTATAAAGTTTTATTCTTTTTTTAACTTTTAAGTTTAGGGGTACAAGTGCAAGTGCATTACATAGGTAAACTTGTGTCATGGGGGTTTGTTGTACAGATTATTTCATCATCCAGTTATTAAGCCTAGTATCTATTATTCATCTTGATCCTCTCCCTCCTCCCTCCCACCTTCTACCCTCCAAAAGGCGCCAATGTGTATTGTTTCCCTCAGTGTGGCCCTGTATTCTTATCATTTAGCTCCCACTTATACGTGAGATCATGTAATATTTGCTTTTCTGTTCCAGCGTTAGTTTGGTAAGGATAATGGCCTCCAGTTCCATCTATGTCCCTGCAAAGGACATGATCTCGGTGTTTTTTGTTTTGGGTTTTTTGGGGTTTTTTTGGTTTTTGTTTTGTTTTGTTTTGTTTTGTTTTGTTTTGTTTTTTTTGCTGCATAATATTCCTTGGTGTATATGTACCACATTTTAAAAATCCAGTCTATCATTGATGGGCATTTAGGTTGATTCCATGTCTTTGCTATTGTGAATAGTGCTGCAGTGAACATACGTGTGCACATGTCTTTATGATGGAATGATTTATATTCCTTTGGGCATATACCCAGTAATGGGATTGCTGGGTCAAATGATATTTCTGTCTTTAGCTCTTTCACGAATCACCACCCTGTGTTCCACAATGGCTGAACTAATTTATACTCTCACCAACAGTGTATAAGCATTCCTTTTTCTCCACAACCTTGTCAGCATCTGTTATTTTTTGACTTTTTAATAATAGCCATTCTGGATCATCATGGTGGACAGGAGGCAGGACTAGATTGCAGCTTCGGACAGAGCAGCGTACGGATGCTCACATTGTGAAATTTAGCTCCAGATCAATTGCGAAAACAAACCAGCAGAGGACCCACATGCCCTCTGAAGGAAGCAGACTGATCCTGCAGGACTCAGGCAACACACCAAATACTGTGAGTGCCCCAACTGCAGAAGTGGGACAGGGAACACACACCCCCAAACACACACCCCCACTGGAGAAACTGAAGCTCTGTTTGTGGGAGAAGTTTCTGACCCTACCTGGAGCTGAATCAATTTAGAGAGTTGAGCAAAATACAGGAGTAGAGGAAGCAGCAGAAACACTCTGGAAGCTCCCTGGGTCCCCAAGCAGACCATTCGTGCCTGGCACCACAGGGATCCATGGGGAGGGTGGCCAGAAGAACAGGGAATAAAACTCCACAAGGAGAAGAAAATCTCTAGCTGAACTGTTTAACAATTTGAAGGAAGAGAGAAGCCTCCTGGCCAGAACTCCAGGGAAGGTGCAAATAGGGTATGCAGACTTCACCAACAGGGGAAAAACCAAGCTGTTTTCTTTCGCAGCTGGGAGGAGGGTAGCCTGGGGCAAGTTTTCAAGCCTGGCTTGCCCACCGCCTGGAAACAGAGACCAGGCTGTTGGGGGCAGGGGCACGGTAGGAGTGAGATGGGTCCTTCGGGTCCTTCATCTGAGTGGGAGCTGGGTGAGGCCTGTGACTGCTGGCTTTCCCCACTTCTCTAACCTGTATGACTCAGCAGAGGCAGCCATAATCCTCCTATGTACATAACTCCAGTGACCTGGGAATCTCACTCCCATCCCCTACAGCAGCCGCAGCAAGACCCACCCAAGGAGAATCTGAGCTGAGACACACCTAGCCCTGCCCCCACCTGATGGTCCTTCCCTACCCACCCTGGTAGCACAAGACAAGGGGCGTATAATCTTGGGAGTTTTGTGGTCCCACCCACTGTCGGTCCCTCTCCATACTACCACAGCTGATTGCTCTCTGGAAAGTGCCACCTCCCAGCAGGAGACCAACCAGCACAAAAATAGAGTATTAAACACCAAAGCTAAGAACTCTCACGAAGTCCACTGCACCCCCTCCCCACAATGTCCATGAAAACAGGTACAGGCATCCACAGGTGAGAGACCCATGATGATTCACATCACAGGACTCTGTGCAGACAACCCCCAGTACCAGCCCAGAGCCAGGTAGACTTGCTGGGTGGCTAGACCCAGAAGAGAGACAATTACTGCAGTTCAGCTCACAGGAATCCACATCCGTAGGAAAATGGGGAGAATACTACATCAAGGAAACACGCAGTGGGACAAAATAAAGTCTTAACAGCCTTCAGCCCTAGACCTTCCCTCTGACAGAGCCCACCCAAATAAGAAGGAACCAGAAAACCAACTCTAGTAATATGACAAAACAAGGCTCGTCAACACCCCCCAAAAATCACACTAGTTCACCAGCAATGGATCCAAACCAAGAAGAAATCCCTGATTTACCTGAAAAATAATTCAGGAGATTGGTTATTAAGCTAATGAGGGAGGCACATGAGAAAGGTGAAGCCCAATGCAAGGAAATCCAAAAAAGAAACAATACAAGAAGTGGAGAGAAATATCCAAGGAAATAGATAGCTTAAAGAAAAAAAGTGAAAAATGCAGAAAACATTGACAGACTTATAGAAATGCAAAATGCTCTGGAAACTCTCAGCAATAGAATTGAAAAAGTAGAAGAAAGAAATTCAGAGCTTGAAGACAAGGTCTTCAAATTAACCCAATCCAACAAAGACAAAGAAAAAAGAATAAGAAAATATGAACAAAGCCTCCAAGAAGTCTTGGATTATGTTAAACAACCAAACCTAAAACTAATCAGTGTTCCTGAGGAAGAAGAGAATTCTAAAAGCTTGCAAAACATATTTGGGGGAATAATCAAGGAAAAAATCCCTTTCTTGCTAGAGATCTAAACATCCAAATACAAGAAGCACAAAGAACACTTGGGAAATTCATTGCAGAAAGATCATCAGTTAGGCACATTGTCGTCAGGTTATCCAAAGTTAAGACAAAGGAAAGAATCTTAAGAGCTGTGAGACAGAAGCACCAGGTAACTTTTAAAGGAAGACCCATCAGATTAACAGTAGACTTCTCAGCAGAAACCCTACAAGCCAGAAGGGGTTGGGTCCCTATCTTCAGCCTCCTCAAACAAAACAATTATCAGCCAAAAATTTTGTATCCAGCAAAACTAAGCATCAAATATGAAGGAACAACAGAGTCTTTTTCAGACAAACAAATGCTGAGAGACTTCACCACTATCAAATGACCACTACAAGAACTGCTAAAAGGAGCTCTAAATCTTGAAACAAATCCTGGAAACACATCAAAACAGAACCTCTTTAAAGCATAAATCACACAGAACCTACAGAAGAAAAGTACAAGTTAAAAAAAAAAAACAAAAAGTAAAAAAAGCAAAGTACACAGGCAACAAAGAGCATGATGAATGCAATGATACCTCATATTTCAATACTAACATTGAATATAAATGGCCTAAATGCTCTATTTAAAAGATACAGAACTGCAGAATGGATAAGAACTCACCAACCAACTATCTGCTGCCTTCAGATGACTCACCTAACACATAAGGACTCACATAAACTTATAATAAAGTAGTGGAAGAAGACATTTCATGCAAATGGACACCAAAATCAAGCAGGGGTAACTATTCTTATATCAGACAAAACAAATTTTAAAGCATCTTCAGTTAAAAGAGACAAAGAGGGACATTATATAATAGTAAAAGGCCTTGTCCGCCAGGAAAATATCACAATCCTAAACATAGATGCACCTAACACTGGACCTCCCAAATTTATAAAACAATTACTAATAGACCTAAGAAATGAGACAGATAGCAACACAATAATAGTGGGGGACCTCAATACTCCACTGACAGCACTAGACAGGTCATCAAGACAGAAACTCAACAAAGAAACAATAGATTTAAACTATACCTTGGAACAAATGGATTTAACAGATATATACAGAACATTTCATCCAACAACCACAGAATACACATTCTATTCAACAACACATGAAATCTTCTCCAAGATAGACCATTCAATGGGCCATAAAATGAGTCTCAATAAATTTAAGAAAATTGAAATTATATCAAGCACTCCCTCAGACCACAGTGGAATAAAACTGGAAATCAACTTCTAAAGGAAACTTTGAAGCCATGCAAATACATGGAAATTAAATAACCTGCTCCTGAATGATCATTGGGTCAAAAACAAAACAAAGATGGAAATTAAAAAATTCTTTAAACTGAATGACAATAAGGACACAACCTACCAAAACCTCTGGGATATAGCAAAGGCGGTGCTAAGAGGAAAGTTCATAGCCATAAATGCCTACATCAAAAAGACAGAAAGAACACAAACTGACAATCTAAGGCCACACCTCAAGGAACTAGAGAAACAAGAACAAACCAAATCCAAACCCAGGAGAAGAAATAACCAAGATCAGAGCAGAACTAAATGAAATTGAAACAAAAAAAAAATTACAAAAGATAAATGAAACAAAAAGCTGGTTCTTTGAAAAGATAAACAAAATCAATAGACCATTAGCAAGATTAACCAAGTAAATAAGAGAGAAAATCCAAATAACCTCACTAGGAAATGAAACAGGAGATACTACAATTGACACCACTGAAATACAAAAGATCATTCAAAGCTACTATGAACACCTTTATGCACATAAACTAGAAAACCTGAAAGAGGTGGATAAATTCCTGGAAAAATACCTCCTACCTTAAATCAGGAAGAATTAGATACCCTGAACAGACCAATAACAAGCAGTGAGATTGAAATGGTAATTGAGAGGATGTGGAAAAATAGGAACACTTTTACACTGTTGGTGAGACTATAAACTAGTTCAACCATTGTGGAAAACAGTGTGGCGATTCCTCAAGGATCTAGAACTAGAAATACCATTTGACCCAGCCATCCCATTACTGGGGATATACCCAAAGGATTATAAATCATGCTGCTATAAAGACACATGCACATGTACGTTTATTGTGGCACTATTCACAATAGCAAAGACTTGGAATCAAACCAAATGTCCATCAGTGACAGACTAGATTAAGAAAATGTGGCACATATACACCATGGAATACTATGCAGCCATAAAAAAGGATGAGTTTGTGTCCTTTGTAGGGACATGGATGAAGCTGGAAACCATCATTCTCAGCAAACTATCGCAAGAACAGAAAACCAAATATTGCATGTTCTCACTCATAGGTGGGAATTGAACAATGAGATCACTTGGACACAGGAAGGGGAACATCACACACTGGGTCCTATTGTGGGGAGGGGGTGGGGGGAGGGATAGCATTAGGAGATATACCTAATGTAAATGATGAGTTAATGGGTGCAGCACAGCAACATGGCTCATGTATACATATGTAACAAACCTGCACATTGTGGACATGTACCCTAGAACTTAAAGTACAATTTAAAAAAAAAAATCACCAACGAAAAGAAGTCCAGGACCAGATGAATTCACAGCAGAATTTGACCAGACATTCAAAGAAGAATTGGTACCAGTCCTTTTGACACTATGCCACAAGACAGAGAAAGAAGAAACCCTCCCTAATTCATTCTATGAAGCCAGCATCACTTTAATACCAAAACAAGGAAAAAACATAACCAAAAAAAAGAAAAAAATACAGATTGATATCCTTGATGAATATGGATGCTAAAATCCTTTAAAAAATACTAGCTAACCGAATCCAACGACATATCAACAAGATAATCTAACACGATCAAGTGGGTTTCATACCAGAGATGCAGGGATGGTTTAACATACACAAGTCAATAAATGTGATACACCACATAGGCAGAATTAAAAATGAAAATCGCATGATCATCTCAATAGACACAGAAAAAGTATTCAACAAAATCCAGCATCCCTTTATGATTAAAACTCTCAGCAAAATCAGCATACAAGGGACATACCTTAATGTAATAAAAGCCATCTATGACAAACCCACAGCCAACATGATACTGAATGGGGAAACATTGAAAGCATTCCCACTGAGAACTGGAACAAGACAAAGATGCCCACTCTCACCACTCCTCTTCAACATAATACTGGAAGTTCTAGCCAGAGCAATCAGACAAGAGAAAAAAATAAAGGGCATCCAAATCAGTAAAGGGGAAGACAAACTGTCCCTATTTGCTGACAATATGACTGCGTACCTTAAAAACCCAAGGACTCCTCCAGAAAGTTCCTAGAACTGATAAAAGAATTCAGCAAAGTTTCCAGATACATGATTAATGTACACAAATCAGTAGCTCTTCTATATACCAACAGTGACCAAGTGGAGAATCAAATCAAGAACTCTACTTCTTTTACAATAGCTGGAAAAAAATAAAATACTTAGGAATATACCTAACAAAGGAGTCAAAAGACCTCTACAAAGAAAACTACAAAACACTGCTAAAAGAATTCATAGATACAAACAAATGGAAACACATCCCATGCTCATGGATGGGTAGAATCAATATTGTGAAAAAGACCATACTGCCAAGAGCATTCTACAAATTCAATGCAATCCCCATCAAAATGCCATAATCATTCTTCACAGAATTAGAAAAAGCAATTCTAAAATTCATAATGAACTGAAAAAGAGCCCTTGTAGCAAAAGCAAGACTAGGCCAAAAGAACAAATCTGGAGGCACCACACTACCTGATTTCAAGCTATACTGTAAGGCCATAGTCACCAAAACAGCATGGTACTGGCATAGAAATACATGCATAGACCACTGGAACAGAATAGAGAACCCAAAATAAACCCAAATACAGCCAACTGATCTTTGACAAAGCAAACAAAAAACATAAAGTGGGGAAAGGACTACCTTTTAAACCAAATGGTTCTGGGATAATTGTCTAGCCACGGGTAAGAGAATGAAACTGGTTCCTCATCTCTCACCTTATAAAAAATCAATTCAAGATGGATTAAGGACTGAAACCTAAGACCTGAAACTATAACAATTCTAGAAGATAACATTGGAAAAACCCTTCTAGACATTGGCTTAGGCAAGGATTTAATGACCCAAAACCCAAAAGCAAATGGAATAAAAACAAAGATAAATAGCCAGGACCTAATTAAACTAAAGAGCTTTTGCACAGCAAAAGGAAGAGTGAGCAGAGTTAACAGACAACCCACAGAGTGGGAGAAAATCTTCATAATCTATACATCTGACAAAGGAATAATAACAAGAATCTACAATGAACTCAAACAAATCAGTAAGAAAAAACAAATTCCATCAAAAAGTGAGCTAAAGACATGGACAATCCTCAAAAGAAGAAATACAAATGGCCAACAAACATATGAAAAAATGCTCAACATCACTAATTATGAGGGAAATGCAAATCAAAACCACAATGCAATATCACCTTATTCCTGCAAGAATAGCCATAATCAAACAATCAAAGAACAGTCAATGTTGGCATGGATGCATTCATCAGCGAACACTTCTACACTGCTGGTGGGAATGTAAACTAGTACAGCTGCTATGGAAAACAGTGCGGAGATTCCTTAAAAAACTAAAAGTAGAACTACCATTTGATCCAGCAATCCCACTACTGGGTATCTACCCAGAGGAAAAGAAATCATTATATGAAAAAGATGCTTGCACATGCATGTTTATAGCAGCACAATTCACAATTGCAAAATTGTGAAACCAACCCAAATGACCATCAATCAACAAGTGGATAAAGAACTGTGGTAGAAGTCTCCCATTATTATTGTATGGGAGTCTAAGTCTCTTTGTAAGTCTCTAAGGACTTGCTTTATGAATCTGGGTGCTCCTGTATTGGGTACAT
>NW_012109186.1:39995-126423 GCF_000951045.1 Mandrillus leucophaeus
CAACATGGCACAAGTATACATATGTAACAAACCTGTACGTTATGCACATGTACCGTAGAACTTAAAGTATAAAAATAGTAGTAATAAAAAATTAAATAAATAAATAAAATAAATAAAATGGAAAAAAGAACTATGGTAGATATATGAGATAGAATACTACTCAGCCATTAAAAGGAATGAATTAGCAGCATTTGCTGTGACCTAGATGAGATTGGAGACTATTATTCTAAGTTACTCAGGAATGGAAAACCAAACATTGTGCATTTTCACTGATATCTGGGAACTAAGCTATGAGGATGCAAAGGCATAAGAATGATACGATGGACTTTGGGGACTTGGGGGGAAGAGTGAGAAGGGCCGAGGGATAAAAGACTACAAATATGGTACAGTGTATACTGCTTAGGTGATGGATGCACCAAAATCTCACAAAACACCACCAAAAATTTTACTCATGTGACCAAATACCACCTGTACCACAATAACTTATGGAAAAATAAAATTTAAGAAACAAAAACAATAAAATAATAGCCATTCTGACTGGTATGAGATGGTGTCTCATTGTGGTTTTGATTTGCATTTAATGATCAGTTTTATTTCTTTTATAACTAGCAGCTAAATTTTTTAAGTCTAAGTTTTACAATATGTAACCTTCTATATTGGATAGGGGGATGGGAAGGTGTGACGTGATGAAAAGCTCTTTGCAAAAATGACTTTTGTATGAATTTGCATGGTGGTATTTGTCTAGTATGCACTTTACAAAAATTATTATTTTTAATTGAAAATATTACTTCTGATACATCTGGTCACCCTGAGTGGCCTGTGCTTAGAAGCATCAATTTTTTTATCTTTTTTTGGAGGACATTTTAGAGTCTGTAGCCTGACGGAGTTTCTTAAGGTGGTAGAACACACCTAGGTACTTGTGACTGTTTGCTCAGGAAGGCATCAGTTTGGGAGCAGTCACTCTATTCATTGCAGCAGATAGATGCCCACCCCAGGAAAATTTTTCTTGATGATTGAATGAATAAATTTCATGATTCATGGTTTCGTTGAGGATTTTCATATCTATACTATTTAAAATAAACTAGTTAAAGAGAAGTCTGCACTATTGCAGTGTGAAGAATATGCAATGGTAAAATAGTAAAATTTCATTTCTTAAAGCTGTATTAATTTGGCATGCAAATAAAGTGTAATGAATTATTAAATCACTATTTTGCATGCACATAAAATGGATTAGTTATCCAAATTTCAATTGTGCTTCTCTTTTTCTGTCAGTTGAATATATATGATTAACACTGCTTACTTAGCTTTTAAATATGTGTGAGATCCACTGTAAACAAATATTATCTTCACAGTGGTGATGGAGTTACCTTTACCCTAGTTGATCTACAATCATCCATGGCCTAGTTTTTAAGGTAAGAACTTCATTCTAAACAGACTACACCACCCCATATCCAGTCAGACTCTCTAATCTGTATCGGTCACTACTTATAATTCCTTCAGTCTGCCTTACTATTTGCCAACAGAGTAACCCTGCCTTCAAGCTTCCAAATAGGCTCCTCCAAATCTAGCATTAGTTCACTTTTTTTCATTTGGAACAGGTAAGAGAGTGCTTTGAGAATCATTATTTGCAGGGACTCAACTTTGCTTTATTAGAAAATTTTTATTAGTAAATTTCTTATACTTAGCTCATAGGAAATATGTCTGAAATCCAAGTTTGCAATTTATCATGTATGTCAGGATAAATATTTGAAAGTTTACAATTGTTATTACATTTTTAGAGTAACAACCATAAGAGGCTCAGAACACACAACTGTGTTTGAAGTGGTTAGTTTCATAACCCCAAGTTGCAAACCGGACCCTCCACTTGCACCCAGACTGATTAACAGATCCAAGAGCAGCCTGAATTTACAGTGGAAAGTAAGGATTTTACTATCAAAAGCACCTGAACATGTTTTTATAATTTAAAAATACTCTTCCTACAGTGTCCTAAATTGTATAGAATGATGCATGCCTCGTTCGACTTATTTCCCTAGCACTTTGTATTCTTCATAATAATCTTTCACTTCTATGTATACCAAGCATCAAGGAAAATTGAGAAATGTTTGTAAGAATTTCAATAATTAACAAAGTTGGAGTATCGATTTCTACAACTTAATTATTTATAATTGTAGTTACCAATAAATATACCTCTCAATTTGCTTAAGTTCCAATTTTTTTCATTGTATACAATTTGGAAAACATAACAACACAAAGAATCTAAGAATGTCTTGCAGAGTGTAAAAAGTGCATTTTAGCTTTAAAATCTGGATTGCTTCATAAACAAAATATAAGCAGATTAATTTTAGAGTAACTTATATAACTTTAAATGTATGTACATATGCATATATGTATTTAGCATATATATATGTATTCCATGTAAAAACGGCCCCTCATAACTTTTTAAAAATATTTTTAGGGTTCCAATGATAATCGTTCCAAAATAAACAGTTTCCTTTTGGAATGGGATGAAGTATACAGTTTTATTTTTAAAAAGCACTTGATTGTGGATGATTATTAATGCTATGATGAATTTTTGTTGTTAACTGTAGCATTTTATGATATTCTAATATTTTGTGTCTATTATTAAAGGCAAAGGTGAAGACTTCAAAAGTTGCTATATGAGTATCATAAAACAGCACAAGATCCTTGGACTGAGTGTTTCTACAAAACACTCATTCAGATTAGCTGCCAAAAATAACTTTGGCTTGAAGTATATTTAAATGTTTACAATATTTAAATCTATACTTCAATAAGAATCTGAGACTAATTTTCCATCTTAATCTATTTTTCAGTGATTTCAGTTAAACAGCAGTCTTCCATACATCAGGAACTACGCCTCCAACACCTCCGCCTCCTAAGCTAAAAGAAGCAAGAATCCGTTATTTGTCATTAGACTGGTGTGCCCCAACACAAACCCAAATGACACCCCTACTTATGTACTAGAAATGGAGGAAGCAGGATCTGTACATTTTTCTTTCATATGCTTTAATCTTCAACCTCAGTTTTAGGTATTTGTTACATGGATTCCACACTTGAGAAGAGTTTTAATTTAATCAATTTGCTTTCTACTGAGTCAATTCATTCAGGAATCGCATGATTCCTGAGTCCCCTGTGTTCTGCAGGGAGCCAATACAGAGCCTATGTTGGGTCAGGAATTGCATGACTCCTGACTTCCTGTGTTCTAGATGGGGCCAGCTCAGAGCTGGGGTTAGGCAATGCTGCACAGAAAGATCTAAAACTACTCAAGTCCCTGCAAATTAGCTAGAAGCAGCAGCAGCCATAACAATAGCATAGAGACTCAGAGAATTGTGTTAGTTTTTAACTTTGGGCCTATACCAGACAACCTTGCATAGTCACATAAATCTTCAGCACCTCAACATATTTCTACCCTTTGTTCCTATCACTGGATTCCTGATAAGGGCAGGCAACTATTTCATTCCATCCTGAACTTTCAAGTCTGTACTGAATAGGCTGGTAAATTTGTAAAGCAGCTGTAAATTATATTATGTATATTTTACCACAGTTTACATAAAGTAGATAAATTTTGAGAAGTGTTCTATGCTGCAAGTAACGTACTAAGTGCTTTCACATTCATTACCTCATTAAATCCCCCCAAAGGAATGAGCCTGTCAAAGTAGAAATTATCTCCATTTTTTATACAGAGAAACTGAAGTTCAGAGACACTAAGGGACCTGCTCAGAATCACCCAGATGGAAAATAAATTGAAGTTGTAATGCATGCTTGTCCAGTTCCAAAGTTCATTGTCTTTCTAGGGTTTAGATTTTAAGCCGAAATACAATGGAGAAGACTTTTCATGCACTATAAGAAGTCTTCAGAGAAGTACTACATACAAGGGTATGTGGCTATACTTTTATAAATTTGTGTCATATTTTAATATAAAATTATACTTTTCACCAGACAAATGAGTGTATTTTATTTGAAATTAAACCTTATTTTGTATTTAGTTCTTAGAAATGCTCACTCAACTTACTTTATATTTGCAAACTGAACATTTTCAAATCAGACATTCATTTGCAATGGTCAGCCACATCATCCTCTTTTATTTAAACAGATCTTTGCCTGCAATATGGAAGGAAGAAGCAACTCCAGTGGAGAAGTAAAATATACTACCTGTCCAGATAAAACTGGATCCCCTAGAAAACCATATATAAAGGGAAAGATCCATGCACACAGTGTAAAAATGGGATGGAATAAGTAATGTTTTTGTATTTAAAATTTTCCCTCTGTCTTAATATTAACTATTGAGAAGAAATCTTCCTCTCATTGTCCTCAGCTTTATAAAATGTTCTCTTAATCATTTATATGTGAGATATTCTGCCATATAAATGGGTTTAGTTGTAAACTATATTATTTTTCTAGTTCTCTCTTGCTACCTCATTAATTTGCACATGAACAAATTGTTGAGCTTTATGTGTCCTTAAGTAAGATTACATCTAATATGGAGGCCACAATTAGAAGGCCACATCAGTGATAAACGTCAGCTTAAGAAATTATATTCATACAAATTATTTTCTCTCCAAACTAGAGAAATCAACTTTATGGCACATATACTTAGCTTTTCAGTCTCTTGCAAATAACTTTACAATATTTATTTAAATGCTTCATGTCCAATATTCCAAGCATGTAACTTGAATTATGTTTTTATTATCTTTATTAATGTCTGGTTATTAATACACTATTGTTTCATGTTTACATTTTTTCCTCTGTGAAAAATTTTTGTTAACTCATGAGATAACATTCAAGTGGGAGACTTTTAAGTTTATTCAAGAATAATTTTGATTTTATTTCTCTTTGCAGAACCATCCAAAGATAATGGTGGAACATACATTTCAAGTTACAGTTTAGAAGTTAGTGAAAATTCAGATGGTAAGGCATCATGATTTTTTAAAATATTTTATTTTGAAATGATTTTAGACTCACTAGAAATTGCAAAAAAAAAAAAAAAAGGTATAGAGGGTTCCCATGTTAAATCTTCACTCAGCTTCTCCTAAGATTAATATTTTACATAACCATAGTACAATTATCAAAACTAGGAAATTGGCATTGGGATAATACTATCACCTAAACCCAAGAAATTACTTGAGTTTCTGCAGTTTTTAGTAATAAATCATGTTTACTGACTGATATCTTATGATTTTATGGTTAATTCACGGGGCATATATTATTTTACTATTGAAATAGATAACTGGACCAACTTCGTTTCCAAAGTTGTTATTTCTTAGTATATACATGAGATATCACAGAAACCGATAACATTTATAAGCAAGCTGGACATAGTGGTTCATGCCTGTAGTCCCAACACTTTAGGAGACCAAGGCGGGTGGATCACTTGAGGTCAGGAGTTCAAGACCAGCCTGGCCAACATGGTGAAACTCCGTCTCTACTAAAAATACAAAAATTAGCCAGGTTTGGTGGCACAGGCTGGTAATCCCAGTTACTTGGGAGGCTGAGGCATGAGAATCGCTTGAACCCGGGAGGTGGAGGTTGCAGTGAGACAAGATTGCACCACTGCACTCCAGCCTGGACGATAGAGCAAGACTCCACTCAAAAAAATTTTTTTAAATGATAAGCTACCCATAAATAAATTGAATAAATTTGCTTTTATCCCTTCAGTGAATCTCTGGAACATAATTTACAGTGGCAACAAAAGGGAATTTCTATATAATCACCTGCAACCTGGTACTGCATATAAACTGAGAGTCTTTTGTAACTCACTTATAGTCCAGACAGGTGAGAAAAGAAAGATGGAAAACATTTTAAACTGAAGACTGAAATGAGCTGTATCATATTACTAAATGTTTTACAAAACTGAACTTTAATTCAGTACAGTCATAACGTATTTTTTCTTTCTCTTAGCCTTTAGATATATTGACTATTCAAACACCTACTCTTTCTCCTGCATCATGCTGTCCTCCACCCTTGAATGGTAAGACAAAATCCAGAGAAACCAATGTCCTATGCAGTGAGGCTTCTTTGTATGATTTGTATGACTAAGCCTATATTTCCTGTTTTGTAACTTTTGATTTTTTATATATTAAATGATATTAAAGCAGAAAGAGTGATTTTCTTTTAGTATATAATCAAATATTGGTCAGCCAATTGTTTCTTTTTTTACTTTGTTCATTTTTTAGATTCTGGGTCTCACTCTGTCACCCAAGCAGGAGTGCACTGACAGTAATCATAGCTCATTGCAGCCTTGAACCCCTGGGCTCAAGCAAACCTCCCTCTTCAGCCTCCCGAGTAGCTGGGACTACAGGCATACACCGTCATGTCCAGCTACATTTTTTATTTTTTGAAGAAACAGGGTCTCACTTTGTTGCCCAGGCTGGTCATGAATTCCTGGCCTCAAGTGATCCTCCCACCTCAGCCTCCCAAAGCACTGAGATTACAGGCAGGAGCCACCGAGCCTGGCTAGTTGTTTCTTACTTAGTAATTGCAACCACAAATTTTTTTAAGTCTGTAAATAAAATTTAAAAATTAATTGACACGATTACTATATTTTGAGTCTTCTGTTACTTTAAGTGTTTTAACAGTCTTCTCAAATTATTTTGTATAATTTTAGAGAAGCACCTTTAAAACTATTTACAAAATACTTTAAATTTGATTTTGTATATTTTAATAGAAAATTCTGTTGCTAATGGAAACCCTGAAGCACTTGTATGTGTCAAAAAAGCAAACGGTAACCACGATGACACACAAGGGCACCCTGGCTCTGAAGTGAAATATAGATTGAGTAAACAAATTCCTGTAGAATACACAATTTCTAATTAAAAACAGCAAATAGGGATAGAGAAGTTATATTGTTACGTTGTCCCATTTGTAGTCCATTTCACTTTGGATGGATATATGCTGCTACTTCCCGTCAAGGTGGGAAGTGATCATGCCTGCACAATCATTTGTATGTTTGCTTATTTGTTTGTTTGTAGTTTGGATCTTTCAATGAAGTGTGAAACCGCATCAGTCCCAGGCCCTCCTTCTCAATGTGGTATACCTGTACTAACCTGAAAGGGTCCAAACTGTGTTGTTGTTAGTTGGGGAGTATGTTATCAATTTATTGTTATTAATTTATGATTATTATAAAAGCACAGTAATTTTTTTAGAACCTTTTTTGGAAACTCTGGAACTCCCTAAGAAGTCAGAGTTTAGAATTAGAATCCCACAAATCTTGGATCATGGTTTCTGGAACACACCTAGGATGTAATACTAATGGTACTAGGAAGGCTATAGCAATGCTAATCCTGCTCTACAGAGCCTATATTTGAGGAGAGTAATACATTTGGAAAACCAAGTAGAATATCAATAGGTCACTAATTTAATTTTTAAAACTAAAATAAGAGATAAAGTTAAATCAATTTATAGAACTTAGCATTTTTTAAAGCGTCATTGGGAAATCTCTGGTCATGTTTGCTTGCATGTAACTATACAGTATGACACATAAGAAATGTGGCTATAAGATAATGAAGCTTTAAAAAAAACAAACTTTTGGTTGGGCGCAGTGGCTCACAACTGTAATCCCAGCACTTTAGGAGGCCGAGGCAGGCAGATCACCTGAGGTCAGGAGTTCAAGACAGCCTGACCAACATGGAGAAACCCTGTCTCTACTAAAAATACAAAATTACCCAGGCGTGGTGGCGCATGCCTGTAATCCCAGCTACTCGGGAGGCTGAAGCAGAAGAATCACTGAATCACTTGCACCCGGGAGGCAGAGGTTGCGGTGGACCAAGATGGCGCCATTGCTCTCTAACCTGGGCAACAAGAACGAAACTCCATCAAAAAAAAAAAAAAAACAGAAAATAACTTTTTTACATCCATGTGAATATTTTCACATTCAAACTAAGCTCTAAAAAATAAAAATAAAAAAATAAAATAAAATAAAAAAAAGAGGCCTAATTATTCAGCCATGTAAGTATCTTTAAAATTTTCTTCCCTTTTTCCCAGACTCTAGCAGGGTATGTGTAGCATTAACAAAAAGCCTTAGTGTCTTAATAATAGATGACAGGTATGATTACATCACTGTATCACTGTATCACTGTATAAAGGCCAGAGAATACTGGGGTTTGTGTTTCATCTCAGTAACCAATAGTAATATAAAGCAACATTAGTATATGTAAGTTTGCTCTTTTTTAAGTAACTCACTTAAAAATAATTTTAATACATTTTTAAAGGCATTCATCTAATATGTAAAATTAGATGATCCTTTTTCTTAGTTTTATTTGAGCCTTTTAATGTTAATTATAGTATACTGCCTTATGCTTAATTATTTCTACACTTGTCTGTATCTCATAGCATTTAATAGATTATAAGCTTTGACACTGAAAGGATTATGCTGTAACTCTTGACAGTATCTAGTATAGTGACTACCTAGAGAAAGAACTCAATTTCTGTGTCTGTTGCATCTTTCACATTCCTGTATGCAATGGTGCTGAAATCACTGATTACAGGCTAGAGTGGGGACAAATTGAAAAATCAGTGCACTTGATTGACACAAGCCCTTGCTTGAGCTATGAAGTTAAAGGTCTCATTCCTGCAACTACATATTTTTGCAGAGTCCAAGGAAACCTGACAGTTCCTCCAATGTAAACAAGACAACAGCTCATAACCTATGCTATCCACAGTCATAATACTGGCAGCATTTCCAATATGGAAAGCAGGAGATAGTCACAGACTTCCAAATGTTAGATATTGCTCATATTCAGTGGCAACATTCTGAGCTCCTGCACCTGGCTTTGAAAGTCTCACATTATCTAGCACCTACTTTCCATTCCACCTTCATCTGCCATTATTCTCTCTACAGTTCTGTGTTTCCCAAATTTCCCTGAACCTAAGAATCATCTGATATGCTTGTTAAAAACACTGACTCCTATACCCTCACTCAGACCTATTGAATCAAAATTTCTAATCCAGAGGTTTGCTAATCGTATATTTAACAAGCACCCAAAGTGATAATTATCATCAATTAGGAAAAACTGCATGAACTCTCCATTCCAAACAAACAAGTCTACTCCGCAATAACCACTAACAAATATGCCATGTGCATTTGTTCATACTGTGCTCTCTGCCTATCTTGTTCCTTAAAATCAAGCTCTTGTATAAATGTTTCCCTGATAAGCAAAATGGAAGTGATCTCTTCCTCTTCTTAACTACTAGAACTGTAAGATTCATAACCTGAACACTGATACTTGATATCTAATTTCCATCCCTCAGATTGCCTTTCATAACTGAAAGTTGTCTTTTTAAAAAAAAATCCTTTGTCAGATTTGTTGGGTGTCACTATTTTTTGTGTTGGAAAAAATGCTCTCACAATACATATTTATTAATTAGGATGTCATTGCAATAGCCCAAAGGATAGGGGATGAAAGAAGACATACAAATGGCCAACAGGTATATTTTTAAATGCTCAACATTAGCAAATCAAAACCACAATAAGATATCATCTTAAACCAGTCAGAAGGCTATAATTAAAAAGACAAAGAAGGCCAGGCTTGATGGCTCAGGCCTGTAATCCCAGCTCTTTGGGAGGTTGAGGTGGGAGGATTCCTTGAGCCCAGGAGTTCAAAATCAGGCTGGGCTCTGCTGACTGTTCCTTTTGCCATGCAAAAGCTCTTTAGTTTACTTAGGTCCCAGCTATTTTTTTTTTTTTCAATTGCTTTTAAGTTTCTGGTCATGAAATCCTTGCCTAAGCCAATGTCTGGAAGGGTTTTTCCAATGTTATCCTCTAGAATTGTTATAGTTTCAGGTCTTAGGTTTAAGTCCTTAATCCATCTTGAGTTGATTTTTGTATAAGGTGAGAGCTAAGGATCCAGTTTCATTCTCCTACATGTGGCTAGCCAATTATCTCAGCAGCATTTGTTGAAAAGGCAGTCCTTTCCCCACGTTATGCTTTTGTTTGCTTTGTCAAAGATCAGTTGACTGTAAGAATTTGGCTTTATTTCTGGACTCTCTATTCTGTTCCATTGGTCTATGTGTGTATTTTTTTTTTAATTATACTTTAAGTTCTAGGGTACATGTGGATGACGTGCAGGTTTGTTACATATGTATACCTGTGCCATGTTGGCATGCTGCACCCATCAACTCATCAGAGTCCCATGCTGTTTTGGTGACTACGGCCTTATAGTATAGTTTGAAATCAGGTAGTGTGATGCCTCTGGATTTGTTCTTTTTGCTTAGTCTTGCTTTGGCTATGCGGGCTCTTTTTTGGTTCCATATGAATTTTAGAATTGCTTTTTCTAACTCTGTGAAGAATGATGGTGGTATTTTGATGGGGATTGCATTGAATTTGTAGATTGCTTTTGGCAGTATGGTCATTTTCACAATATTGATCCTACCCATCCATGAGTATGGGATGCGTTTCCATTTGTTTGTGTCATCTGATTCTTTTAGCAATGTTTTGTAGTTTTCCATGTAGAGGTCTTTTGGCTCCTTTGTTAGGTATATTCCTTTTTTTTTTTTTTTGCAGGTATTGTAAAAGGGGTTGAGTTCTTGATTTGATTCTCTGCGTGGTCACTGTTGGTGTATAGAAGGGCTACTGATTTGTGTACGTTAATCTCGTATCCAGAAACTTTGCTGGTTTTTTTTGTTTGTTTGTTTTTTTTTTTTTTTTTTTTTTTTTTTTGGAGATAGAGTTTCAGTCTTGTCTCCCAGGCTGGAGTGCAGTGGTGCAATCTCAGCTCACTGCAACCTCCTCCTCCCAGGTTCAAGTGATTCTCCTGCCTCAGCCTCCCAAGTAGCTGGGATTACAAGTGTGCACAAACACGCCTTTTCTAATTTTTGTATTTTCAGTAGAGACAGGGTTTCACCACGTTGGCCAGGCTGGTCTCGAACTCCTGAGCTCAGGTGATCCACCTGCCTCGGCCAACCGAAGTGCTAGGATTACAGGCATGAGCCACCGCGTGCAGTCTGCTGAATTCTTTTATCAGTTCTAAGAGCTTTCTGGAGGAGTCCTTAGGGTTTTCAAGGTAAACTATCATATCATCAGGAAATAGGGACAATTTGACTTCCTCTTTACTGATTAGGATGCCTTTTATCTCTTTCTTTTGTTGGATTGCTCTGGCTAAGACTTCCAGTGTTATGTTGAAGAGGAGTAGTGAGAGTGGGCATCCTTGTCTTGTTCCCGTTCTCAGGGGGAATGCTTTCAACTTTTCCCCATTCAGTATCATGTTGGCTGTGGGTTTGTCAGAGATAGCTTTTATTACATTAAGGTATGCCCCTTGTATGCCGATCTTGCTGAGAGTTTTGATCATAAAGTGATGCTGGACTTTGTTGAATGCTTTTTCTGCATCTATTGTGATGATCATGTGATGTTTGTTTTAAATTCTGTTTATGTGGTGAATCACACTTATTGACTTGTGTGTATTAAACCATCCCTGCATCCCTGGTATGAAACCCACTTGATCATTGTGGATTATCTTTTTGATATGTTGTCAGATTCGGTTAGCTAGTACTTTGTTAAGAATTTTAGCATCCATGTTCATCAAGGATATCAGCACATAGTTTTCTTTTTTGGTTGTATCCTTTCCTGGTTTTGGTATTAGGGTAATGTTGGCTTCATAAAATGAATTAGGGAGGGTTCTTTCTTTCTCTATCATGTGGAATAGTGTCAAAAGGATTGGTACCAAGTCTTCTTTGAATGTCTGGTCAAATTCTGCTGTGAGTCCATCTGGTCCTGGACTTTTTTTTGTTGGTAATTTTTAAATTACCATTTCAGTCTCACTGCTTGTTATTGGTCTGTTCAGGTTATCTAACTCTTGCTGATTTAAACTAGGAGGGTTGTATTTTTTCCAGGAATTTATCCATCTCTTGTAGGTTTTCTAGTTTATGTGCATAAAGCTGCTCATAGTAGCCTTGAATGATCTTTTGTATTTTGGTAGTGTCAGTTGTAATATCTCCTGTTTCGTTTCTCAGTGAAGTTATTCAGATTTTCTCTCTTCTTTCTTTGGTTAATCTTGCTAATGGTCTATCAATCTTATTTGTCTTTTCAAAGAACCAGCCTTTTGTTTCATTTATCTTTCATACTTTTTTTTTGTTTCAATTTCGTTTAGTTCTGCTCTGATCTTGGTTATTTTCTTTCTTCTGCTGGTTTTGGTTTGTTCTTGTTTCTCTAGTTCCTTGAGGTGTGACCTTAGATTGTCTGTTTGTGCTCTTTCAGACCTTTTGATGTAGGTGTTTAGGGCTATGAACTTTTCTCTTAGCACCATATTAGCTGTATCCCAGAGGTTTTGATAGGTTGTGTCATTATTGTCATTTAGTGTGAAAAAAAAAAAAAATTTAAGAGAGAGTCTCACTCTGTTGCCCAGGCTGTAGTGCAGTGGTGCGATCTCAGCTCACTGCAACCTCCGACTCCCAGGTTCAAGCAATTCTCGTGCCTCAGCCTCCCAAGTAGCTGGGAATACAGGCACCTGCCACCACACCTGGCTAATTTTTGTATTTTTAGTAGTGATGGGGTTTTACCACGTTGGTCAAGCTGGTCTTGAGAACTCCTGACCCCAGGTGATCCGCCTCCACCTCCCAAAGTGCTGGGATTACAGGCATGAGCAACCGCACCTGTCCTGAAAATTTTTTTAATTTTCATCTTGATTTCGTTTTTGACCCAATGCTCATTCGGGAGCAGGTTATTTAATTTCCATGTATTTGCATGGCTTTGAGGGTTCCCTTTGGAGTTGATTTCCAGTTCTATTCCACTGTGGTCTGAGGAAGTGCTTGATATACTTTCAATTTTTTTTTAATTTATTGAGGCTCATTTTATGGCCTTTCATATTGTCTATCTTGGAGAAAGTTCCACGAGCTGTTGAATAGAATGTGTATTCTGTGGCCGTTGGATGAAGTGATCTGTAGATATCTGTTAGGTCCATTTGTTCCAAGGTATAGTTTAAATCCATTGTTTCTTTGTTGACTTTCTGTCTTGATGACCTGTCTAGTACTGTCAGTGGAGTACTGAAGTCTCCCGCTATTATTGTGTTACTGTCTATCTCATTTCTTAGGTCTATTAGTAATTGTTTTATAAATTTGGGAGGTCCAGTGTTAGGTGCATCTATGTTTAAGATTGTGATATTTTCCTGGTGGATAAGGCCTTCCACCATTATATAATGTCCCCCTTTGTCTCTTTTAACCACTGTTGCTTTAAAGTTTGTTTTGTCTGATATAAGAATAGCTACCCCTGCTTAATTTTGGTGTCCATTTGCATGAAATGCTTTTTTCCACCCCTTTACTTTAACTTTATGTGAGTGCTTATGTGTTAGGTGAGTCTTCTGAAGGCAGCAGATGGTTGGTGAGTTCTTATCCATTCTGCAGTTCTATATCTTTTAAGTAGAGCATTTAGGCCATTTATGAATGTTAGTATTGAAAAGTGAAGTACCATTGCATTCATCATTGGTCATGCTCTTTGTTACTTGTGTACTTTGTTTTTTGTTTTTGCTTTTTTTTTTTTTTTTTTTTTTTTTTTTTTTGAGACAGAGTCTCACTCTGTCGCCCAGGCTCTGGAGTGCAGTGGCACGATCTCCACTCACTGCAAGCTCCACCTCCCAGGTTCACTCCATTCTCCTGCCTCAGCCTCCCATGTAGCTGGGACTACAGGCGCCCACCGCCACGCCCGGCTAATTTTTGTATTTTTAGTAGAGACAGGGTTTCACTGTGTTAGCCAGGATGGTCTCGATCTCCTGACCTCGTGATCTGCCCATCTCAGCCTCGCAAAGTGCTGGGATTACAGGCATGAGCCACCGTGCCTGGACATTGTTTTTGCTTTTTAACTTGAATTTTTGTTTTATAGGTCCTGTGTGCTTTATGCTTTAAAGTGATTCTGTTTTGATGTGTTTCCAGGATTCTTTCAAGATTTAGAGCTCCTTTTAGCAGTTCTTGTAGTGGTGGCTTGGTAAATTCTCTCAGCATTTGTTTATCTGAAAACAATTATATCTTTTCTTCATATAGGATGCCTAGTTTTGCTGGACACAAAATTCTTGGCTGAAGATTGTTTTGTTTGAGGAGGTTAAAGATAGGGCCCCAATCTCTTCTAGCTTGTAGGCTTTCTGCTGAGAAGTCTACTGTTAATCTGATAGGTTTTCCTTTATAGGTTACCTGGTGCTTCTGTCTCACAGCTCTTAAGATTCTTTCCTTGGTCTTAAGTTTGAATAACCTGATAACAATTTGCCTAGGTGAAGATGTTTTTGTGATGAATTTTCCAGGTGTTCTTTGTGCTTTGTATGTTTGCAAATCTAGGTCTCTAGCAAGGTTGGGGAAGTTTTCCTTGATTATCCCCCCAAAATGTTTTTCCAAGCTTTTAGAATTGTCTTCCTCCTAATGAATACCAATTATTCTTAGGTTTGGTCATTTAACATAATCCCAAACTTCTTGGAGGCTTTGATCATATTTCCTTATTCTTTTTTCTTTGTCTTTGTTGGATTGGGTTAATTTGAAGACCTTGTCTTCGAGCTCTGAATTTCTTTCTCCTACTTGTTCAATTCTATTGCTGAGACTTCCCAGAGCATTTTGCATTTCTAAAAGTGTGTCCAAAGTCTCCTGAATTTTTGTTTTTAAATTAAGTTACCTATTTTATTGAATATTTCTCCCTTCACTTCTTGTATCATTTTTTGGATTTCCTTGCATTGGGCTTTGCTTTCTCTGGTGCCTCCCTTATTAGCTTAACAACTAACTTCCTGAATTCTTTTTCAGGTAAGTCAGGGATTTCTTCTTGGTTTGGATCCACTGCTGTTGAACTAGTGTGATTTTGGGGGGGTGTTAACGAGCCTTGTTTTGTCATATTACCAGGGTTGCTTTTCTGGTTCCTTTCCATTTGGGTAGGCTCTGTCAGAGGGAAGGTCTAGGGCTGAAGGCTGTTGTTCAGATTTTTTTGTCTCACAGGGTATTCCCTTGATGTAGTACTCGTCCCCTTTTCCTGTGGTTGTGGCTTCCTGTGAGCTGAACTGCAGTGATTATTGTCTCTCTTCTGGGTCTAGCCACCCAGCGAGTCTACCCAGCTCCTGGCTGGTTCTGGGGGTTTCTGCACAGGGTCCTGTGATGTGAACCATCTATGAGTCTCTCAACCGTGGATAATAGCCCCTGTGCCAGTAGAGGTGGTGAAGGTTGCAAGAACCTTCCGTGAGTGTTCTCAGCTTTAGTGGTTTAATGTTCTATTTTTGTGCTGGTTGACCTCCTGCCAGGAGGTGATGCTTTCCAGAAAGCATTAGCTGTAGTAGTGTGGAAAAGGACCGGCCGTGGGCAGGGCCCTAGAACTCCCAAGATTACATATCCTTTGTCTTCCACTATCAGGGTGGGTAGGGAAGGATCATCAGGTAGGGGCAGTGCTAGGTGTGTCTGAGCTCAGACTCTCCTTGGGCGGGTCTTGCTGTGGCTGCTGTGGGGATGGGGTAAGATTCCCAGGTCACTGGAGTTGTGTACCTAGGAGGATTATGGCTGCCTCTGCTGAGTCATGCAGGTTGTCAGGGAAGTGGGGAAAAGCCAGCAGTCACAGGCCTCACCCAGCTCCCACCCAAACCAAAGGCCGGTCTCACCCCCACCGTGCCACCCACAACAGCCCCAGGTCTGTTTCCAGGCGGAGTGCAGGCTTGAAAGCTTGCCCGAGGTTTTCCACTTCCCAGCCGCCAAAGAAAAGGGCTTTAGTTCTTCCCCTAGTCTGTGAAGTCTGTAAGCCAGATTCGCGCTCTCCCCTGAGTTCTGGCTAGGAGAACTCTTGCCACATTCAAATTGTTACAGAGTTCAGCTAGGGAAGTCCTTCTCCCTGGTGGGGTTTTACCCCCTGCTCCTCTGGCCTCCCTCCTGATAGATCACTGTGGTGTCAGGCAGGAATAGGCTGCTTGGGGATTCAATGAGCTGCCCGGGCCTCCCTGCTGCCTCCTCCACCCTGTATTTCACTCGGCTCTGCTAACTTGACTCACCTCCAGATAAAGTCCGGAATGTCTCTCACTAACAGACCTTCAACTTCTCCACTGGGGGTGTGTGTTCCAGAAAGGAGGGTCTCCCTTTCCCAGTTCCACAGTTGGGGCACTCACAGTATTTGGGGTGTCTCCCGGGTCCTGCAGGAGCAGTCTGCTTCCTTCAGAGGGTCTATGGGTCCTCTCAGGATTGCTGTTTTGTCCTTGTAGTCGATCTGGAGCTAAAATTCACAATGCAAGCCTCCACAATGCTGCTGTATCCAGAGCTGCAATCTATTCCTGCCTCTCATCTGCCATGATCCACCGTCTCTCAAGAAAAGTAAACTCCATACACTGCTGGTAGAAACACAAATTATTAAAGCCACTATGGAAAACAGTATGGATATTTCTAAAAAAAAAAAAAAAGAAAAAAACTCAATATCAAGGCCTGGATGAGATTAGAGACTATTATACTAAGTAAAATAACTGAGGAATGGAAAACCAAACATCTTATATTCTCACTTATAAGTGGGAGCTAAGCTATGAGGATGCAAAGGCATAAGAATGACACAATGGACTTTGGGGACTCAGGGGGAAAGGGATAAACTGCAAATAGGGTACAGTGTATACTGCTCCGGTGATGGGTAAACCAAAATCTCACAAATCACCACTAAAGAACTTACTCATGTAACCAAACACCACCTGCTTCCCAATAACCTATGGAAATTTTTTTTTTAAATTATTTTAAACCACTAGGTCATTCATATGGTATGATTTCCTTATACATTAGACCGAGTTTCAACCTCACTTATTCCATTGAGGACTAACATTTGTTTGAGCCCGTATTCTATTTTTAGAGTTAACTATCAGCCTGTGAAATTGTCTGAATACATTCAATTTCAGTATGTTTATAGCAGCACAATTCACAATTGCAAAAATATGGAACCTGCCCAAATGCCCAACAATCAACAAGTGGTTAAAGAAACTGTGGTATATATGTATATGATCGAATACTACTCAGCCATAAAGGAATGAATTAATGGCATTCACAGCAACCTGGATGGGACTGAATATTGCAGGATCTGGCCAGCAGCCTGCAATGCAACGGGGCTCTTTCTTTGTTCCCAGGTGGATCGGCAGGTTGAGAAATAATAGACACACACAAGATAGTGAAAGCTGGGTCCAGGGGGGTCACTGCCTTCTGGTCCCATGGTGCCACCAATGCACTGGATATACCAGCATTTATTATTATATTCAGTGAGGGCGGGGGTAGGTTAGTGAGGGATTTAGGGTCATTTGATTATGAGGGTAGATGGTCACATGGGGATGAAGTAATTCTTTAACATAACATCTGTATGCAGAAGTAAAGTATACAGAGATAAGAATTTACAATATAGTGTGTACATCAATAATTTCTAACAGAGACTTAAAACAGAAACATAGTCTTTCCATAACCTATGATTAGCCAGATATTAATCAGCAGTAACAGTTACAGCAAAAGCTGGTTACAAACAATCCACAGCAACAGGATGTGAAGCTAGACAACCATTTAGACCAGAAATTCTCAGAAGGGAGTATGCCTTAACCCTAAAGAGATCTAGAAGAGCCGTGGCAAGATGAGGGCATTTATAGCCCTAGCTTATCCATAAGGACAGGTACCTCTCATGTGTGTGTTTATAGGCTCTCCACAAGGGTCACATTCCATTCCCAGAGCTATGAACATCTGCTTTTCTGGGATAGGAATCTTAGTGATGTGAAACCTCCCTGACTGCACGTCCGTTCACAGGCTCTCTGCAGGGGAAAGCACATCATGTGCTGTTGGCTCATTCTGGCAGTCCAACCTGGCATTGTCTTTACACAATCCTGCATTCAATTTTGTATTTACAACAATCAGGAGCATTTCATCTTTTATTCCGTAGCAATAGTTTCAGGGGGGTATCCCTACATCTCCCCCTTTTCTCTGATTTAAATGAACCATAGCAATCATACCTTGGCACTGATTACGACTAGATTGAAGAATACTTTTTCCAATTTTACACATGAACAATAAACCAATAGCACAAATTATACACAGAACAAAATGAACGATAGTGGATCCTCCCAAAGATTTTACCCATTGAATGGGGTTGAGATTAGATAACCCCTCAGAGATACCGTCTAAAACTTCAGCACTGGGTAAAGCAGTTACGTGTGCTTGAGAGGCCTCAAAAATCTGTTCTTTTAGTTTGCTTATGTCTAAACTTAAATTACCTTCACTTCCTTGTAAATGGCATTTTACCAATTCCCAATTGTGAACAGACTCATTATATTGAAACGGAGTTATACAAAAACCAGAAGTATTCCAATGACATTGCATTTTTAATCTATGTTCTAAACTCATAATTCTATCTCCCATTCATATAACAGCTTGTCTTAGGTCATTAATTTGATTGGCCAATTTTTGATCAATACCTGACTGAAAATTCCACATTTGAGTAGAATTTGTTTGCCATTTATCCACAAAATGAAGTTTGAATAGACTGATGTAATGCAACTCCAGCAGTAGCAGCAGTCGCAGTAACAGAAATCAAGCCCATTATTACTGCAATTAATGTAAAAATAAATCATTTACTCCTTTTAGGAAATTTTTGTAGAATATTGTTAATAACATGGATAGAAGGGGAAGATTCCCAAGGCCTATGTAAGGCTACAGGGAGCCAAATACCTTCTCTGACTCTGACTATTAAAATACTATGGTATTGATTAAAGGATGAGTCAATACAAGTATACAAGTAACAATTAACACAGGTAATTTTTTTAAAAATAATATGCATCTTTTGTACTAATAACATATATGGTGGTTTAACACAACTTTTAAGTGGGATAGTTTTATTGGACTCCATATAGAGAGTATACATATTTTGGGATGGTACTCTTTTTTGTGAATGTGGAGTGGGGGGAATAGGTTGAATGAGAGGTGGTGGGGGGACATTAGCAACAGGGGGGTAGAAGTTCTCATAATCTTTACTGTCCCGTCTTTGAATTGACCTTTTGATGACTGCCATAGTGATATTTTTGGCTGTGTGTAAATAGTAGTGTAAATCAATCTGTTGTCTTAGTTTTCAAGGTGACAAAGTGGATTTACTTATAGCACTTTCTCCAGCCCAAAGTCTCATACCAGTCATAGCTATGGTTAATCTCCACAATTCTGAATGTTCAGGTCCTAAGTGGGGAACAATGAGCCTTGGCTTTGGAGGGGCAACCCCTGCCCCTTTCCACTTAAAAGGAAAAAAGGAGTTAAACATATGATATAATAGGGGAGGATTATCATTACTTTTTTGATAAGTAATATCATGGAGAAAATGTTGATAATCTCTGTGACTTTGAGAGCAATCATTAGTAATATGACCTTTAGGAGCCCAATCAGCAATGGTGTAGTGAGAAGAATTAAATAACACAGTTCCTTCTGAACTAACACAATCCTTCCATATTAATTTGTCAGCATTTGAAGACAAGTTCAGGGGACACGCAGGTCCTAAAGGCTCATATTGGGATGTGTGAATATAATCAGTGATTCTTATTTTGATCCGTCTTAGAGGTTTTAATGAGAGCCCTGATACCAAGTGTCCTAAAGGAGGGACAGAGTGACTAGATGGTAGTGTAACTGCCCAAATTTGAATATCTAATGAGAGACATCCATTAGTGGGTCCCAGGCACAAGGTGGATACCTAAAACTTAAAGTGATATTGAAAGGGGTTCTTTATTCTGAAGGTTGGGCAGGACAACGATCATCTACAGAACCAGGCATCCAAATACTATCATTAACATAGACCTCGATAGGGGCGTCCATCCATGTCATGGCTCGAATAAGAAGAGGAAAAGGAATACAGGCTCAATATGTATGGTTTTCAACAGTCTGTGGGGTGACAGATGGTAGAAGGATCAGTGTCATCAGGAGGAGGCAGAGGTTGAGCCAGACCTGGATCGCTGCAGACAAGTTGTTCAGGATGACTGACTGGATTGTCTGTTGTAAAAGAGTTAGCGTGGTCATTTTCTTCTTTTTGACGATTGGATGTGTTAGTTGTTTCCTGCTGTGGCATTTTTTTTCAGCAAATTTCTCTGTCTTGTTGTTGCATGCATCTTCAGGACACAATTTCAGGTGTCTAGCAGGAATCCAAACAGGAGATTAATGTTCACATGGGGAAACACAAGCATAGCCTCTTCCCCACGTTAAAATAGAACCTTTTGACCACATATTAGATTGAACATCTTTCCACCATACTTCCCTTCCTTGGTTTACCGTGGGACAGTTACCAGAGAAATGTTTTTCAGCAGCAGTAACAGAACTAGATTTAGGAATATTAAGAAAATTTAATGTGAGCAATTCCAAGTTTAGTTGTATGTGAGGGATAGATAACTCCTTATTCCCCTCTTTTTGTTTCAGTAATTGTAATTTTAAAGTTTTGTTAGTTCTTTCTACAATAGCTTGGCTTTGTGGGTTACAAGGGATACCAGTAATATGTTTAATATGCCACTGATCAAGACAATTTTTAAAAGCTTTACTGCAATAGGCTGGACCATTGTCTATTTTGAGCTCACTAATAATTGCCATAACCACAAAACATGAAAACATATGTTTTTTAATGTGAGAAGTGGCTTCTCCAGTTTGACAGGTAGCCCAGATGAAACTGGAAAAGGTGTCAACTGCGACATGCACATAAGCTAATTTTCCAAAAGAAGGAACATGAGTAACATCCATTTGCCAAATAGCATTACGAGAAAGGCCTTGGGGATTAACTCCGGGAGATTATGTGGGTAAGATAAGAACCTGACACTGAGAACAGTGTTGTACAATTTGTTTAGCTTGTTTCCAAATGAGAGAATATTTATGTTTAAGACCTGAGGCATTAGTATGGGTGAGTTGATGAAATTGTTCTGCATCTATAATGGCTAGAGAAACTATAGTATCAACGTTATGATTACCACTGGATAAAGGTCCAGGCAAATTAGTATGAAATCAAATGTGAGTGATGAAAAAAGGGTGATTTCAGTTTCTGACATTTTTTGTAACAAAGGGAACAAGGAAAATGGATTAGTATCAGTAATACTTTTGGTGGTAGCTGTTTCTATTGCCTTAGTGGCATGGACTACATAAGCTGAGTCAGAGACAATATTAAGAGGCTGATCAAAATCCTGTAATGCAGAGATAACAGCAAACAACTCGGCTTTTTGAGCAGAAGTGAACGGAGTAGAAACGACTTTATCTTTTGGTCCTACATACCCTGCCTTTCCATTACTGGATCCATCAGTAAAAATGGTAACAGCTGCCTCTAGTGGTGATGAACTAGTAAGTTTTGGTAGAATTCAGGAAGTATTTCACAGAAATTGAAAGAATTTTGACTTAGGCAAATGATTATCAATAGTGCCAGTGAAGTCAGCCAGATTAGTCTGCCAGCACAAAGATGTAGAAAAGGCAGTTTTAACTTCATTTTTTGACAAATGGACCACAATAATGTTTGGATCAAAGCCAGAAATTTTAGTGATATGTTGACATCCTAACCCAATCAAAGTGGCCATTTGATCAAGATATAATGAAAGAGTTTTAGAGGCCGAATTAGGAGGAAATACCCTTTCAACTAGAGAATCATCTCGTACTGTAAGTCCCGTAGGAAAGTGCATGGAAGGAAAAACTAAAAATTGTAAAGGCAAATTTGGGTCAATACGAGAGACTTGTGCCTCTCTCACTCTTTGTTCTACAAAAGACAACTCTTGTTTTGCTGGTTCAGATAGACAGTGAGGACTGTTTAAATCTGTATCTCCTGATAAAGTAGCAAATAGATGAGATAATGCATAAGTAGGGATGCCTAGGGTTGGTCTGAGATAGTTGATGTCACTAGTAATTTTTGAAAATAATTTAAGGTGTTTAAATTGTCAGTACAAAGTTGGACTTTTGGGGGCTTAATGGAGTGAGCTTCTAGCTGCATTCCTAAGTACAGAAAAGTAGTGGCTTGTTGAATTTTATTAGGAGCGATGTGGAGTCCTGCATTGGCAACAGCTAATTTTAAAGAAGTAAAACATTGAATTAATTCATCTTTAGTGGGGGCAGCAATCAGTATATCATCCATATAATGAAGAATGTAATTATTTTTAAAAGTCTGTTGGATAGGTTGTAACACAGTACCGACAAACAACTTACAAATAGTAGGACTGTTAATCATTCCTTAAGGTAAAACTTTCCATTGATATCTAGCTGCAGGAGCTGAATTTTTAATGGAAGTTACAGTTAAAGCAAATTTTTCACAGTCTGACTTGTCTAAAGGAATATGAAAAAAAAAGCAGTCTTTAAGGTCAATGATAATTAAAGGCCATATGATGTTTGGTTTTCCATTCCTAAGTTACTTCACTTAGAATATTAGTCTAATGAGATCAAAGATATAATAAAAAGTCTCCCACAAAAGAAAAGCCCAGGACCTGATGGCTTTACTGATTAATTCTATGAAATATTTAAAGAACTAATACCAATTCTATTAAAACTATTCTCAAAAAACAGAGGAGGATAGAACACCATCAAACTCTTTTCTACGAGGCCAGTATTACTCTGATACCAAAACCAGACAAAGACACTTCAAAAAAAGAAAACTACAGGCCAATATCTTTGATGAATATTCATGCATAAATCCTCAACAAAATACTAGCAAACCAAGTTAAACAAAACATTAAGAAGATAATTCATCACAATCAAGTGGGATTTATCCCTGGGATGAAAAACTGGTTCAACAAACACAAATCAATCAACGTGATAGATCTTAGCAACAAAATAAAGAATGAAAACTATATGATTATTTCAATTGATGGTGAAAAAGCATTTGATAAAATTCAACATCCCTTCAGGACAAAAACCATCAGAAAACTGGGTATAGAAGGAACATACCTCAACATAATAAAAGCCATATATGACAGACCCATAGATAGTATCATACTAAATGGGGAATAACTTAAAGCCCTTCCTCTAAGATATGGAACAGGATAAGGATGCCCACTTTCACTACTGTTATTCACCATAGTACTGGAAGTGCTTGCTAGAGCAATCAGAGAAGAGAAAGAAATACAGGGCATCCAAATTGAAAAGGAAGAAGTCAAATTATCCTTGTTTGCAGATGATATAATCCTATATTTGGAAAAATCTAAAGATTCCATCAAAAAACCATCAGAACTGACAAATTCAGTAAAGTTGTATAATACAAAATCAACACACAAAAATCAATAGCATTTCTACATACCAACAGTAAACAATGTGAATAAGAAATAAACAAAAAAAGTAATCCTATTTAAAATTGCCACAAATAAATTTAAATACCTAAAAATTAACTTAAGAAGGTCTATTAGTCATTTTCACACCACTGATAAAGACATACCCGAGACTGGGCAATTTACAAAAGAAAGGGGTTTAATAGACTTATGGTTCCACGTGGCTGCAGAGGCCTAACAATCAAGGTGGAAGGCAAGAACGAGCAAGTCATGTCTTACATGGATGGCAGCAAGCAAAGACAGAGATTGTGCAGGGGAACTCCTCTTGATAAAACCATCGGATCTCCTGAGACTTATTCACTATTGTGAGAACAGCAGGGGAAAGACCAGCCCCCATGATTCAATTACCTCCCACTGGGTCCCACGCACAATACGTGGGAATTGTGGCAGTTACAATTCAGGATGAGATTTGGGTGGGGACACAGCCAAACCATATCATTCCAACCCTGGCCCCTTCCAAATCTCATATCCTCACATTTCAAAGCCAATCATGCTTTCCCAACAGTCCTCCAAAGTCTTACCTCATTTCAGCATTAACTCAAAAGTCCACAGTCCAAAGTCTCAACTGAGACAAGGCAAGTCCCTTCTGCCTATGAGACTGAAAAATAAAAAGCAAGCTACTAACTTCCTAGATACAATGGAGGTACAGGCATTGGGTAAATACAGCCATTCTAAATGGGAGAAATTGGCCAAAAGAAAGGGGCTATAGACCCCATGCAAATCCAAAATCCAGCAGGGCAGACAAATCTTAAAGGTCCAAAATGATCTCCTTTGACTCTATGTCTCACATCCAGGTCACACTGATGCAAAAGATGAGTTGCCATGGTCTTGGGTAGCGGGTAGCTCTAGCCCTGTGACTTTGCAGGGTATAGCCTCCCTCCCAACTGCCTTCACAGGCTGGCAGTGAGTGTCTGCAGCTTTTCCAGGCACACAGTACAAGTTGTCAGTGGATCTACCATTCTGGGGTCTGGAGGACAGTAGCCCTCATCTCACAGCTCCACCAGGTGGTGCCCCAGTAGGAACTCTTTGTGGGGGCTCTGACCCCACATTTCCCTCCCATACTGCTCTAGCAAGAGGTTCTCCATGAGAAGGCTCCAACGCCACATTTCCCTTCCACACTGCCCTAGCAGAGATTCTCCATGACAGCTCTGCGCCTGCAGCAAACTTCTGCCTGGGGATCCAGGCATTTCCATACATCCTCTGAGATCTAGGCAGAGGTTCCCAAACCTCAATTCTTGACTTCTGTGCTCTTGCAGTCTCAATACCATGTGACAAGGCTTGAGGCTTGAACCCTCTAAAGCCACAGCCCAAGCTCTACATTGACCCCTTTCACCCATGGCTGGAGTGGCTGGGATGTTGGGCACCAAGTCCCTAGGCTGAACACAGCACTGGGACCCTGGACCTGGCCCACAAAACTACTTTTTCCTCCTAGGCCTCTGGGCCTGTGATGGAGGGCCTGCCCTGAAGACCTCTGACATGCCCTGGATACATTTTCCCCATTGTCTTGAGGATTAACATTCAGCCCCTTGTTATTTATGCAGATTTTTTCAGTGGGCTTAAATTTATCCTCAGAAATTTTCTCTTCTATGGCATTGTAAGGCTGCAAATTTTCCAAAGTTTTATGCTTTTCTTCCCATATAAAACTGAATGCCTTTAACAGCACCCAAGTCATCTCTTGAATGCTTTGCTGCTTAGAAATTTCTTCTGCCAGATACCCTAAATCATCTCTCTCAAGTTCAAAGTTCCACAAATCTCTAAGGCAGGGGCAAAATTACACCAAGTCTCTTTGCTAAAACATAACAAGAGTCACCTCTGCTGCAGTTCCCAACAAGTTCCTCATTTCCATCTGAGACCACCTCAGCCTGGACTTTCTTGTCCAGATTGCTATCAGCATTTTGGGCAAAGCCATTAAACAAGTCCCTAGGGAGTTTCAAACTTTCCCACATTTTTTCTGTCTTCTTCTGAGCCCTCCAAACTGTTCCAACCTCAGCTTGTTACCCAGTTCCAAAGTCACTTCCACATTTTTGGGTATCTTTTCAGCAGCACCTCACTTCTGGTACCAATTTATTGTATTAGTCCATTTTCACACTGCTGATAAAGACATACCCGAGACTGGGCAGTTTACAAAAGAAAGAGGTTTAATTGGACTCAGTTCCACGTGGCTGGGGAGACCTCACAATCATGGCAGAAGGCAAGGAGGAGCAAGTCACATCTTACATGGATGGCAGCAGGGAAAAAGAAAGACCTTGTGCAGAAAAACCCTAGATTTTTAAAACATTCAGATCTCATGAAACTCATTCACTCTCACGAGAACAGTGCAGGAAAGACCCACCCCCATAATTCAGTCACCTCCCACAAGGCTCCTCCCATGACACGTGGGAAATGTGGCAGTTACAATTCAAGATGAGATTTGGTTGGGGACACAGCCAAACCATATCACTACCCAAAGAAGACTATGTCAAGGCATTTAATCATCAGAACCCCAAAGGTCAAGGACAAACAAAGGATCATAAAAGCAGCAAGAGGAAAGAAACAAATAACATACAATGGAGCTGCAATACATGTGGCACCAAACTTTTCAGAGAAAACCTTATCGGCCAGGAGATCTGTAAGGTACAAGCAATCTACAGATTCAATAAAATTTCCATCAGTATACCAAGGACATTCTTCACAGAAACAGAAAAAAAAAATCCTAAAATGTTTATAGAACCAATAAAACTCCAGAATAGCCAATGCTGTCCTAAGCAATAAGAACAAAATTAGAGGAATCACATTACCTGACCTCAAATTATATTACAGAGCTACAGTTACCAAAACAGCCTGGTAGTGGCATTAAAACAGACACATAGACCAATGGAACAAAATATAAAACCCAGAAACAAATCCACACAAATACAGTGAACTCATTGTTGACAAAGGTGCCAAGAACATACACTGGGAAAAAGACACTCTCTTCAATAAATGATGCTGGGAAAACTGAATATCCATATGCAGAAGAATGAAACTAGACTCATACATCTCTTGCCATATACAAAAATCAAATCAAAACGGATTAAATACCTAAATCTAAGACCTGAAACTATGAAACTACTGAAACAAAACATTGGAGAAACTCCAAAAGCCATCAATCTTGGCAAAGATTTCTTGAGTAATACCCCACAAGCACAAGCAACCAAAGCAAAAATAGGCAAATGAGATCACATCAAGTTAAAAAGCTCCTGTACAGCAAATGATGCAACAAAGTGAAGAGACTACCCACAGAATAGGAGAAAATATTTGCAAACTACCCATCTGACAAGGGATTAATAACCAGACAATATAAGAAGGTCAAACAACTCTATAGGAAAATAATCTAATAATCTGATTTTTAAAAATAGGCAAAAGAGTTGAATAGACATTCTCAAAAGAAGACACAAAAAACAGAAAACGTACATGAAGAGGTGTTTGACATCATTAACCATCAGAGAAATACAAATCGAAACTACAATGAGATATTATCTCATTCCAGTTAAAATGGTTTTTATACAAAAGACAGGCAGTAACAAATGCTGACGAGGGTGTGAAAAAAGAGAGTCCCCTACACTGTTGGTGGGATTGTAAATTATTAATACTCAACCACTATAAAGAAGAGTTTGGAGGTTCCTCAAAAAAACAAAAATATAACTACCATGTAATCCAGCAATCCAACTGCTGGGTATACCCAAAAGAAAGAAAATCCATATATCAAAGAGATGTCTGCACTCCCATGTTTATTGCAGCACTCTTCACAATAGCCATCATTTGGAAGCAATCTAAGTGTCCATCAACAGCTGAATGGATAAAGAAGATGTGGTACCGAAACAAGGATGCCCTCTCTCAGCACTCCTATTCAACATAGTATTGGATTCCTGGCCAGAGCAATCACGCAAAAGAAACAAAGGGCATCCAAACAGGAAGAGAGGACGTCAAACTGTCCCTGTTTGCAGATGACATGATTCTGTGTCTAGAAAATCCATAGTCTCAGGCCAAAAGCTCCTTTAGCTGATAAACAACTTCAGCAAAGTTTCAGGATACAAAAATCAATGGACAAAAATCACTAGCATTTCTATACACCAACAACAGTGAAGCCAAGAGCCAAATTAGGAATACAATGCCATTCACAATTGCCACAAAAAGAATAAAATACCTAGGAATATAGTTAACCAGTGAGGTGAAAGATCTCTACAATCAGAACTCCAAAACACTGCTCAAAGAAATCTGAGATGATACAAACAAATGGAAAAACATTCCATGCTCATGGATAGGAAGAATCAATATTGTTTAAATGGCCATATTGCCCAAAGTAATTTTCAGATTCAATGCTATTCCTATCAAACCACCAATGACATTCTTCACAGAACTAGAAAAAAATTTACTTTTTTTTTTTTTTTTGAGACAGAGTCTTGCTCTGTCATCCAGTCTAGAGTACGATGGCATGATCTCAGCTCACTGCAACCTCCACCTCCCGGGTTTAAGCGATTCTCCTGCCTCAGTCTCCCAAGTAGCCGGGATTACAGGTGCCCACCACTGCACCCAGCTAATTTTTGTATTTTTAGTAGAGACTAAAAATCTCTACTAAAAGGGGGTTTCGCCATGTTGGCCAGACTGGCTTTGAACTCCTGACCTCAGGTGATCCGCCCACCCCGGCCTCCCAAAGTGCTGGGATTACAGGCATGAGCCACCACGCCTCGCCAAAAAAACTATTTTAAAATTCATCTGGGGAAAAAAAAAAAAAAGCCCTAAAAGCCCAGGCAATCCTAAGCAAAGAGAACAAAGCTGGAGGCATCATGTTACCTGACTTCAAACTATACTACAGGACTACAGTAATCAAAATAGCACGGTGCTGATACAAAAACAGACACATAGACCAATGGAACAAAATAGGGAACCCAGAAATAAGCTCATACACCTACAACCATCTGATCTTCAACACAGCTGACAAAAACAAGCAGTGGGGAAAGGACTCCCTATTCAATAAATGGTGCTGGGATATCTGGCTAGCCATAGACAAAAGATTGAAACTGGACCCCTTTCTTATACCATATACAAAAATCAATGCAAGATGGATTAAAGACTTAAATGTAAAACTCAAAACTATAAAAATCCTGGAAGACAACCCAGGCAATGCCATTCTGGACATAGGAATGAGCAAAGATTCATAATAAAGATGCCAAAAGCAATTGCAACAAAAGCAAAAATTGACAGATGGGATCTAATTAAACTTGAGAGCTTCTGCATTGCAAAAGAAACGATCAACAGAGTAAACAGACAACCTACAGAATGGGAGAAAGTATTTGCAAACTATGCATCTGACAAAGGTCTAGTATCCAGCATCTCTAAGCAACTTAAACAAATGCACAAGAAAAAACAACCCCATCAATAGGTGGGCAAAGGATATAAACTGATACTTTTCTTTTTTTTTTTTTTTTTTTTTTTTTCAGAGACAGAGTCTCGCTCTGTCGCCCAGGCTGGAGTGCAGTGGCCAGATCTCAGCTCACTGTAAGCTCCGCCTCCCGGGTTCACGCCATTCTCCTGCCTCAGCCTCCCGAGCAGCTGGGACTACAGGCGCCCGCCACCTCGCCCGGCTAGTTTTTTGTATTTTTTTTTAGTAGAGACGGGGTTTCACCGGGTTAGCCAGGATGGTCTCGATCTCCTGACCTCGTGATCCGCCCGTCTCGACCTCCCAAAGTGCTGGGATTACAGGCTTGAGCCACCGCCCCCGGCCTTAAACTGATACTTTTCAAAAGAAGACATACATGTGGCCAACATGTATATGAGAAAAGCTCAATATCACTGATCATTAGAGAAATGCAAATCAAAGCCACAATGAGATACCATTTCACACCAGTCAGAATGGCTGTTATTAAAAAGTCAGGCCAGGCACAGTAGCTTATTTCTGTAATCCTAGCACTTTGGGAGGCTGAAGTGGGCAGATCGCTTGAGTCCAGGAGTTAGAGACAAGCCTGGGCAACATGGCAGAACCCCACCTCTACAAAAAGTACCAAAATTACCTGGACATGGTGGCACACACCTATAGTCCCATCTACTAAGGAGGCTGAGGTGGGAGGATCGCTTGAGCCCAGGAGGTCAAAGCTGCAATGAGCTGTGAGCGTGCCTCTGTAGTCCATCCAGGGTGACAGAGTGAGACCCAGGCTCAAATAAAAAGAAGTCAAAAAATAACAGGTGTTGGCAAGGTTGCAGAGAAAAGGGAATGCTTATACACTGTTGGAGGTAGTGTAAATTAGTTCAGCCATTCTGGAAAGCAGTGTGGCAATTCCTCAAAGAGCTAAAAAGAGAACTACCATTGTACCCAACAATCCCATAACAGGATATATACCCAAAGGAATATAAATCATCTACCATAAAGACAAATACAAACCAGGTGCAGTGGATACCTGTAATCCTAGCACTTTGGGAGGCCGAGGCAGGTGGATCACTTGAGGTCAGAAGTTCGAGACCAGCCTGGCCAACATGATGAAACCCTGTCTCTGCTAAAAAAAAATACGTAAATTAGCTGGAAATCACTTGAACCTGGGAGGCAGAGGTTACAATGAACCGAGATCACATCACTACACTCTAGCCTGGGCAACAGAGCAGGACTTCATCTAAATATATATATACACACACACACACACACACACACATATATATGCATGTGAATGTTCATTGTGGCATTATGCACAATAGTAAAGACACGGAATCAACCTAAATGCCCATCAGTGACAGATTGGATAAATAAAATGTGGTACATATACACCATGGAATACTATGCAGCCATAAAAATGAACAAGATTAGGTCTTCTGGGAACATGGATGGAGCTGAAGGCCATTATCCTTGGCAAACTAACGCAGGAACGGAAAACCAAATACCACATGTTCTCACTCATAAGTGGGAGGTAAATGATGAGAACTCACGGACACAAAGAGGAGAACAACAGACACTGGGGCCTACCTAAGATTGAAGGGTAAGAGGAGGAAGAGGATTAGGAAAAATAACTATTTGGTACTAGGGTGACAAAATAATCTGTATGACAAACCCCTGTGACACAAGTTTACCTATATAACAAACCTGCACATATACCCCTGAACATAAAATAAAAAACTTTTTTAATGTGGCACTTATACGCAATGGAGTACTATTCAGCCATAAAAAAGAATGAGATCCTGTTATTTGCAACCACAAGGATGGAACCAAAAGTCATTATGGTAAGTGAAATAAGCCAAGGACAGAAATACAAACATCACATGTTTTCACTTATTTGTGGGATCCAAAACTCAAAACAATTGAACTCATGGACACAGAGAGTAGAAAGATGGTTACCACAGGCTGGAAAGGATAGTGGGATAGCAGGTATGTTTATGTGTACAACAAAATAGAAACAATGAATAAAACCTGACATTTGCTAGCACAACAGGGTGACTATAGTCAATAATAACTTAATTGTAAATTTTAAAATAACAAAGTGCAATTGGATTGCTTATAACACAAACAATAAATGCTTGAAGAGACGGATACCCTATTTTCCATGATGTGATTATTTCACATTGCATGCAAGCATCAAAACATTTCATGTACCCCATAAATACATATACTTACTATATACACAGAAAAATTAAAAATATATATAGATAGCTGTTTGTCTTATTGTATTTACATTCCTTTTAAAAGTCTTATATTTCTGTATATAAAGAATACACAATACAGAGTACAAAATTTAAATGTGCAAGAGTTAGATTGCACAGAGGACAGAAATATAATGAAAAATATTGTTAGATTTTCTCACACATATTATTTAACTTATCCTACTTTTAATTACTACTAATGGCCACGGTTTAGTCTTAGTGTTTTGTTTAAATAGCACTTATGTAACAGAAAATAATACATAAAAACATAATTTCAAGTGAACACTTATTAAATAATGATACATATGCACAATTATTTATAATATGTTATGGGTTTTCTTCATCTACAACATCTAGGTCCTGGGTTGGCTCTCTGCAAGTTGGTCACCCTAAGACTGTAGTACCATTCTAGTGGGAGGAAAAATATACAAACAAGATACTATTTGTAAATTGCACAGAATAGAAACTGATAAACAATGGTGCCTTCTGTGAAAGTGACATCAGTGGCCGGAACAGGTGAGAGAGGCTTTCTTTTACTAGGGTATTTTAAAGTAGTCTTAAATGTTGTACCCTGCAAATATACCACGTATTTTTTTTTTATTTTATTTCTTTTTTTGAGACGGAGTCTCTCTGTCGCCCAGGCTGGAGTGCAGTGGCACCATCTCGGCTCACTGCAACCTCCACCTCCTGGGTTCCAGCTATTCTTCTGCCTCAGCCTCCTGAGTAGCTGGGACTATAGGCTTGTGCCGCCACGCCCGGCTAAATGTTGTATTTTTAGCAGAGACAGGATTTCACCACGTTGGCCAGGCCGATCTTAAACTCCTGACGTTAAGTGATCCGCCCGCCTCGGCCTCCCAAAGCGCTGGCATTACAGGCGTGAGCCACCGTGCCTGGCCTCCACCTATTTTTAAATGTACCTTGCAAATATTCAAAAGCAAGCGACTGTTGTTAGTTCTGCAGAGGGGTTGGCCACAGTAAGAGTGGGGAAAGGCACTAGCTCAGCGTGGGGGCACGTGCTCTCACTCGAAACAATGTATTGAGAACACTTGGTTCTTGGGGGTTCCTGCCCAAACTTCAAGATGGCGGCCAGGCGGACGGCTGATTCTGATGAGTCTGATGAGGTGAGCTGCTCCGCAAAACTGAAGGGCCCACTAAGACTGGGAAATTAGTATGTACTTGTGTATGTGTTTGTGAGGAGAGCCGCTGGAGGGTTTTAAGGAAAACAGTGATTGGATTTATGACCGAAAGGTCCGTCTAGCTGTGTAAGGAATGTCGGGGGACACTATCTGGGGAGCATGTATCTGTAATCTTGGTGAGTAAGGATGTTGGCTTGGACTCGTTAGCATAGTAGCACTGGATGGAGATGTGGAGACATGGATAGAACTTTGGGAGGTCACCTGGACAACACTTGTTGCTAGATTGAATGTGGATTGTGAGGGAAAGCACCAAGATGGCTGCCTGCTCCGTTTCTGGCCTGGGTGAGTTCCTGTTCCCGAGATGGAGAATCCTAGGGCGTTGGTTTATGTGTAGGTTAAGAGTAAGTTATCTGCGACATTTTAAGCCAGAGATAGTTAACTGATGCACTTTTTTTTAAAGTCATTGGGGCTAGATGGTCGGTTCTCACGAGAGTCCTTCGGGCAGTTCTGTGGGGAGGGGCTGGGAAGGGTGTAACTGGGAGGCAAGAAAGGGTCCTGTGTTGGCCTCAGCGGGGAGACAGGAAGCTGCTCGGGGCCAAGAGTGGCTAGAGGGTCTCTAACGGGCAGAGTGAAGGCTTTAGTTTTTCATCAGTGTGAAATGGGCAGCCACGGTAGGGCTTTGAGTGTGACAAGGGCTAACGAAAATACTGTGTGGACAGCAAGCTATTGGGTAGGATTGCCAGATTTAGCTAATAAAAATCCGGGACACCCGGTTAAATATGAACATCAGAACAATTATTTCGTAGCATAAGTATGGCCTGTGCAAATCTGGGATATACTTATACTAAAAATGCATTCGTTGGTGATGTGACATTCAAATGTAACGAGTCCAACTGTGTTGGACCAAGCAGCCCTAACATTGACTGGGTCTGGAATTTCGGGAAGCCGAAAGGGGCCAAGGTGGTAGCCATGGAGGTGTGAGGAGGGACCCCCGCAAAGGTGAGGTTGGCCCATTTGGTGCCCTTTGCCGGAGAACAACTCTGGGGAGTCGAGCTTCTCGGCTCCTCTACTTCTTTTAGCCCCCAGCAGGCTCCACGGGGAAGGATTACCTGCTTCTTCCAATCCTGAGCTCCGGCGCCCGAGCGCGTCTCTTCCCCTGGCCAGCGTCTTGCTGAAACTCCCGCCCCCCGCGGCTGGCACGTAACCCCGCCTTCCGCTTCCCTCCTCCCTCTCCCCGCAGGGGTGGAGCCTGAGCGAGGAGCCCGCGAGCTCCTCTCTCTCTCCTCTGTCCTCCGATGACGAGTGGCTGGATAATATGGAGTCCGGCAAGATGGCGCCTCCCAAGAACGCTCCGAGAGATGCCTTGGTAAGTGGGAAGGATGAGCGGCGGAGCGCGAAGCCAGGTGCAGCCAGGGACCTGCGAGGCAGGGCCACGCTGAGGGCCTGAGGGAGGGCTCGCACGCTCGTTTCAGTCTGGTCAGGGTCGTCAGGAGGAGAGGGTGATGGGGATGCCCCCGGGCCCCTATCTCGCCGCTCGGGCCAAGCTCTGCCAGAGGGTCGTGGTCCAGCGGAGCTTGCGGAACGGCTGCCCAGCTTTGTGTCCTGGGCTTCGGGCCCCTGCCGCCCCCTCGTCTCTACCTATCTGCCAGCCCTGACTCTGCGTCCAGGGTTCTGATGCTAGCTTATCCCGCCGCCACAGCCAAAAATGACAACCAGCTGGAGCTATCCCTACCTCTGCTGGGGAAGCCAACTTGTCTTCTCTTTGCCCCCAACCCCGCCAAAAAATAAAAATAAAAGTTTTCTGCAAAAGCATACTATGCGATTTGGTGTGATCACTGACTCACTTGGGAGGGCAAGGGTGAGTAGGACTTTGGAGCCCAAAGAAGGGGAACCTTGTATCATAAATATAAATACTACCCTTCTATCCAGCCTTGATTTCCAGTACCAAATTCTGCATCTGGCGTTTTTATTTGAATCCACAGGTGATGGCACAGATCCTGAAGGATATGGGAATCACAGAGTATGAACCAAGGGTTATAAATCAAATGTTGGAATTTGCTTTCCGTAAGTTAATGAAACACCAAAAACTTGCCTAACTTGTGAACTAGAAAAGATATTTTTATTGTAAGAACATTTTCTTTTCTTTTCTTTTTTGAGACAGGGACTCACTGTTGCCCAGGCTGGAGGGCAGTGGCGGGATCTCGGCTCACTGCAGCCTCCGCCTCCTGGGTTCAAGCGATTCTCATGCCTCAACCTCCTGAGCTGGGACTACAGGCACTTGCCACCATGCCCGGCTAAGTTTTGTATTTTCAGTAGAAAGGGAGTTTCGCCATATTGCCCAGGCAGGCCTCGAACTACTGACTCAAGTGATCTGCCCATCTCGGCCTCCCAAAGTGCTGGGATTACAGGCGTAAGCCACCGCGCCCAGCCTTGTAAGAACATTTTCAACCAAATTATGTTAACAGTATCGTAGAATTCAGCCTAAAGAACTAAAAAGGAGTTCATGCTAGGGGACAGTAGTATTCATACTGTGATATCTGTTTAAAACTGATCATATAGACAGGACAATTACCTATTAAAATCAGCATATAGGCTGGGCACAGTAGCTTACACCTGTAATCTCAGCACTTCGGGAGGCTGAGGCGGGAGGCCAGGAGTTTGAGTTATGCCTGGGCAACATAATGAGACCCTGTCTCTACAAAAAAACCACAAAATTTATAAACTGTCTACAAATTAGTGGAAACTTTTTTTAAGTAGCCATAAATATTAAGCTGTCTTCATATGTTTAAGAAAAGATTGTTTTTTTCTTAAAGGTTATGTGACTACAATTCTGGATGATGCAAAAATTTATTCGAGCCATGCTAAGAAACCTAACGTTGATGCAGATGATGTGAGACTGGCAATCCAGTGTCGTGCTGACCAATCTTTTACCTCTCCTCCCCCAAGAGATGTGAGCAAACTTGGATTTGAAGTTATTTTTACTTACAATTTTTTAAACTGTAGTTCTAATAAGGATTTTTTTTTTAAGTTTTTACTGGATATCGCAAGGCAGAAAAATCAAACCCCTTTGCCACTGATTAAGCCATATGCAGGACCTAGACTGCCACCTGATAGATACTGCTTAACAGCTCCAAACTATAGGCTGAAGTCCTTAATTAAAAAGGTAAGAAATTTTAGTCAACTTTTCTTTTTTTAAAAGGTGGAATATGATAGGGGACTTTGTGAAAAGCAAATTCCTGTAGCTAGTATAGTAGATTAAAGGTTAAGATAACTTACTAGAATTTTCTTAATTTTAAAAATTTTTTGAGCTAGATGGACCTTTAGTGCTCATCTAATTCAACAGTCATTTTTCACATCAGGAAGCGGGGCCTGAACTCATTTGTGAAGTTGGTAGCAAAGCTAGGACTGATTCCAAGCCTCATAACTCCCAATCTTTCCACTATATCTTAGTTTTTTAGTGAGGCCTAATAACAGAGGGAATGATACCATCAGGAATTGGGCCAGCTTTCTGAAATATGACCTAAAGCTCTCCCACCACTGAAAAAGTTCTCCCTATAATAGGCTGCCTTTGTTTTCTGAAGTTCCACTATAAGAGTTTTATTCTTTTTTGGGTTAAGAAATTGACTAGTTAAGATTACAAATCACAAAGTAGTTAGCTGTTATCCCCATTCAAATAAGACTCTATCTTAAACTTTAATACTGCATAAGATTATATATGTATTCATATCTATTTTTATATAAAGACATGTATATATGTTTATGCAAACCCCAGATTAAATGTTGGATTTAGAACACTGAGAGAACAAAAACAGGACTTTCTTGCCATGGATTATCCATGATCATTTACATCAGCAATCCTAATTTCATTCCTGGTAAAGTTAGGTGTCACATCTTAACATTAATTTGCTTTTTAAATCCCCTAGGGACCTAACCAAGGGAGACTAGTTCCACGATTAAGTGTTGGTGCTGTTAGTAGCAAACCTACTACTCCTACTATAGGTAAGTGAGAGGAGACAATGGCATTTCTGGCTGGTAAAGCAGTGCCTCAGCACTTGGTTTTGAATTATAATGCAAGTCAAAAAGTGAATCAGAAATTCTTGTGTATGTGTTACTATTAATAATTTTACTCATCCTCTAATAAAACTATAAACATACATGTTACTGGCTTTCAAAATGAGAAAGCCACAAGGAACGTCTGATCTCAAATGAGTATAAAATTGGACATTGCCCCCACTGTTGGTGGTATAAACTCTGATACCAAAAACAGGAGTTTACTCTTAGCTGTGTACTCTGTGCCTTCTATAAGGTGCCACACACACACTTATGGCAGTAGACTGCTTATTAGAAATTTAAATTTCCAAATAAATTGATAAGAGAATACAGTAGAAGATTAAGATGTACAAAAATCTTAAGGATCTCAAAGAAAAAAAACTGTTTTTAATACTAACCACCACGCCAGGCCTAAAGATGCAAGTTTTAAACTTTAAAAAAAATTAAAATGAGTTGGCCAGGTGCGGTGGCTCATGCCTGTAAACCTAGCACTTTGGGAGGCCGAGGCGGGCCTATCACTTGAGGTCAGGAGTTCAAGACCAGCCTGGCCAACATGGTGAAACCCTGTCTCTACTAAAAATACAAAAATTAGCCGGGCATGGTGAGGGGTGCCTGTAATCCCAGCTACTCGGGAGGCTGAGGAATGAGAATCACTTGAACCCAAGAGGCAGAGGTTACAGTGAGCGGAGGTCATGCCACTGCACTCCAGCTTGGGCGACAGAGTAAGACTTTGTCTCAAAAAAAAAAAAATGATTTATATAGACCTTAAGACCTGAATATTTACTCTGTTCAATTTGGGGAGGCTCCATCTACAGTCTAATGTGTTCAGTTTTAAAGCCTGAACTCCATACCTGCTTAAACGTATTAACAATCCTTAGGCCAAGAAAACATTCACCTACTGTGAATTTTCTTTTTTCTTTATAAAATAAAATACTTACATTGCTTCGTTACACTTCACCAAATTCTTTGGACTGATCCTTAATACGTGGGAAAACTTACTTAGGGATGGAGATATTTTAGAGGAAGGTCTCACCTTCTGTGTTTGGGAGAGAAAGCAGTAAAACCCAGATTTCTCGGTACCTTTGAGCTTTCTTCCCTTAGACTTTCTGCACCTTTTTCTCTAGAAATAATTGTAGTGTCCTCAGCAACTCTATCTCTGGATAGGCTGCTGGTTCCAGGGGGAAGGGATGTATTGGATAGCCTGCATCCCCAAATGAAAAATTGGAAATGGATACATTTCCATAAATGTATTTTTTGAGAGAGCAATGATGTCAGTATATATATTAAGTCTTCGAGTCTTGCAAAATACATTTATTAAGCAAACATTTGTTGAGTAGCTATTAGGAGCAAGGTAAAAGAGCCGTGTGCTCACAAGGATGAAAAATGTTAACCAAGCTTGTAATCTAGTCAGTGAGATAAGATATTATTATTATGACTCCTATGACATTAAGGGAACTTCAGAGGCAGAATATAAGACATAACTGAGAAAATTAAGGAAAGTTTTATAAAACGGGGTAGTATTTGAGTTGTACCTTGGAATAATGGGTAGAATTTAGATGATTGGGGGTTTAGACTAGGTTATCTCCAAGATATTTTTCTGCTTAAGAAGTATCCGAACACAGAAAGGGAATAAATTTTCTGGGCCCACCTGGAGACCTCAAGGGGTATATTTGATCTCTGCTTTAGTTTCATGGGCATAGATGACATCTTCTGATTCTCAGCAAGCGACCAAGATGAAAAGTGCCAACTATGGTAATAAATAGAAAACCTGGGTCTTTATTCTGGTAGGTTAAACTCTCATCTTTATGTCTTCATCCAGCTAAACCTCAGTGCTTACTATGTAACAGATGCTGTTTGAAGAGTTTTACAGGGATTAGTTTTACTTAATTTTCACAAGAATTATATGAAATAGGTGATATTATCCCCCATTTTACAGAGGAGAAAACTGAGGCACAAAAATTTAAATAACTTGCCCAGGGACACTCAGCTAGTAGGTGAGAGCCTGAATTCAAACTTAAGCAGGTAGGCTACAGAGCCAACATTCTTTACCACTATTCTAAACTGAATTTTGTAACATCTAAGCAAGCTTGTAAATTTTTTAAGGTTCTTTTGCTCTTATTTTTAATGACTTTTTCCTTACCTTTTATTAGTTTCCTTTGCTTTGAAGATAGTTTGCGGTAAGCTGAGTGTAGAATATAAATCTGTATAAATCACCTAACAAACATGGTCTGTTTATTGTAACTACAGCAACCCCACAAACAGTGTCTGTCCCAAATAAAGTTGCAACTCCAATGTCAGTGACAAGCCAAAGATTTACGGTGCAGATTCCACCTTCTCAGTCCACACCTGTGAAACCAGGTAATGTGATTGGGGGTAGGGAACAGAATTTGTGAATAATTTGAAATTGTAGAACCATTTGTGTTCCTATAGCAAGAGGTAAATTGTTTTAATATCCCAACAGGAAGGTGGCAGTAATGCTGCAAATCAGGGTTCTTCAGAGGGACTTATGAGCCCTCTAAAATTCTGTGAAATTTTACAGAGTCTCCCCCCTTATCTTGAGGGATTATGTTCCAAGACCCCCCGTTAAATTTACAACCTTTAAAGTTCAATTTATAAACTTTCTGAATTATGAGGTTTAATTTATAAATTAGGCACAGCAAGAAATTAACAATAATTAAAAAAGAACAATTACAACAACATACTGTAATCAAATATATGTGAATGTGATCTCTCTCGAAGTATCTTACTGTACTGTACTCATCTATTTTTGGATCACAGTTGAACACAAGTAGCTGAAACTGCAGATAACAGGGGACTACTATATATGTAATGTTTTGGGGAGGAGGAAAAGAGTAGTCAGTGTGTTCATCAGATTTTCAAAGAACACCATGAACTAAACAGGATCCACAAATCTAAGGCATCTTCAAGGAAAAGCAGTTAAGGTAAAAGCTCAAGAAAGCGACAAAACTTAGTGATGAATATGTGTATGCAATCCAGAACATAAATGTAAATTCAAATGAAACTGTACCTTTAGTTCATAGGATACACACACACACAGACAGAGACACACACGGCTGGAATAAGTAGAATTCTGTCATAGCACAGTTTACTAATAAGTATGTTTAGATTTCACATCTTCTGAAACTTAACTGCACACAATAAATAACTTACGTAAAATACTGACCTATTAGGGAAGTGATTCCTGGCCTTGAACATACGCCTTTATGTAGTATGTTGCATGATGAGTCCAGTGCAGTTTCCCATGACTAAATTGAAATTCTAGGTTGTTAAAATACAACAGAACTTCTTCAACCTTGTACTAGGTATGTTTAATCTTTATCTATACATAGATCAGAATATCACATTATATGCCATAAATATACACAATTATTGGCAGGGTGTGATGGCTCACACCTGTAATCCCAGCACTTTGGGAGACTGAGGCAGGAGGATCACTTCAGGCCAGGAGTTTGAGACCAGCCTGGCCAACATGGTGAAACCCTGTCTCTACTGAAAATACAAAAATTAGCCAGGTATGATGGCACATGCCTAAAATCCCAGCTACTTGGGAACCCGGGGCATGAGAATCACTTGAACTCAGGAGGCAGAGGTTGCAGTGAGCCAAGATCACGCCAGCTTGGACGACAGAGCGAGATACTGTCTCAAAAAAAAATTAATAATTTAACAATAAATAAATATACAATTATTATTTGCCAATTAAAAATAAAGATTTTTTTAAAATTCAACTCATTGCAGTATAAGTACCTGTGTTTCTTCTATGATATAGTTGCACTTCATGCTGTTGAAATTGGTATTAGAATTACATTCAGCTTTGTTGTGTACTTTTTACCATGTTTTGGATTCTGGGTAATTCATAGCTTGGTTTGGGGGGGCTTTCTTCTCTGTTTACAGTTCCTGCAACAACTGCAGTTCAAAATGTTCTGATTAATCCTTCAATGATTGGGCCCAAAAATATTCTCATTACCACCAACATGGTTTCGTCACAGAACACGGCCAATGAAGCAAACCCGCTGAAGAGAAAGCATGAAGAGGATGATGACAATGATATTATGTAAGGAATATAGTCTAGTCTAGATGCAATTCAAAAAGGAAAGTTGGTTTTGAACTCAGTATACTGAACTAGAATATTCTAGATCTTCTCGTTTTATCTTAAGACTGAAACGTAGCTGCAGTATTTTTCATCAAACTTTTAGATCTCTTTAGTAAACATACAAATGTGTTTATCATTAGGCTTCAATTACAAACAGTTAAGTACTTGTTTCTTAATAGTTTCATTAATGTTGAGTCCTAGTATGGCAGTTCTGTTTTTGAGACACTTTTCTGCCTTCTATCACTGATAGCAGCACTTAAGTTTCAGGTTCTACAGCCTGGTCAGCAGATTTATCTTTAACAGCATAATTTCTGATCTACATTTAAATACTACTTTATTTTATAAGGTAATATAGTTACTGTCACTAGCTTATTTTTTTACCAAATCTCTCAATTTAGGAAACATTTTTTGGAAAGGGTGGATTTAGAGGAGAGATTCTAAATCCATTTTGAATGTATCTGTTTCTTTGCCTTCCTTAACTCCCAAACTCAACTCCTTTTCTGGATCCCATTCATTTTCTGCACTTCCCCCATAGGCTTGTTTCTCTCCATTGCTGTTAAATGTAAAAGGCCATACCTGGAATTTTAAAAATACCATTCCTGGTAATACAGCTCAGTGTCATTTTCCTATTTTTAAAACATGCTCTACATGCCTAATATTTTGTGATTCACTTTAACCTGATGGTTTGCATTTGCTGGTTTTCACTCTTCTTATCAGAGCAGTTGGGTTTTACACCTTAGTTTTTATGCCTGTTAAGCTTTACTGTGCTTGACAGGTAGTTTTGGGTTACATTCAGTTTTAGTCTTGTATTCCAAGTTGATAACTACATGTTTCACATTTCTAAATTTAACAAGAGATGCTGTAGCTTAAAACATGTTTTGATAAGTAATTACACTGGACCTAGGCAAAACCACTGAAGAACAAGTGTTCCTTTTTACCACATACATATTATGTTTTGATCACTGCTGCTTGAGCCCCCCATTGGTATAATTCAGATCAGTTTTTTAGCTTGTTGACATGAGGATGTCACATATAAGACGGGATCAAACCTGAAAGTAAGACGCTGATGGTTCTCCATCCTCTATAAGGCCCACAAGGAAAAGAAATTAGTGTGATGTGACTTGGATTTATGTGCACTCTGCATAGGTTTCCCAATAATACTGTAATGTTGCTGAACACTTTACCCTGTTTTCCATTTACACAGTCATATTGGGAAAGATGGCAAAGCTTTTGCAAATATAAACACACCTGTTTTGTTTTTCTTAAGTTCAATGTACTTTTGTAGAATTTTGTAAAATAAATGTGTTCGTATCATAATTTAGAATTTATAGCCAAGGATCCTCAAAACAGAAGTTTCATCTTAGGATAATGCTTGATATATCTAAGAAAAAGTCCAATAACAGAGAAGAAATGTCTCATCAGTTTTAGTGTTTTCGATATTAGGGAAAGGTAATATAAAAACAGGTAAAATGTATACAAACAGACCTGATCAACATCATAGAAGATAAATATTCATTATATAGCATAGGATATTATTACTTGAATGTTCTCAGGGAGGCAGCAAGTCAGGAGGCCTAGGTTCTAGTCCTAGTTCCATCATTTACCAACTGTGTGACCTTACTTCACCTCTTAGCCTTGTTCTCCTCACTAGTAGTAGGAAAGTAACACCTACCCTGCCTACCTCACAGGGCTGTTGTGAGGGTTCAATTGGTATATGTGAAAATTCTTTCAAAATTGTAAAATACTATATGATTATAAGGAATTATTGTATTTGTTCCAAGGTTATTAATAAAAATTTGAGCTTATCAGTGCTCTTTCATTTTTTACTTAAAGGATTCAAGGGAGATAACAAAGCCCAGTAATTCTGATGGCCAGAAGCCATTAAGACTTGTTTAACAGTTAATTATATATCAGAAAATCACTTGCTTTTATCTGGAATCAGCATGTGACACATCATAGTGAAGCAAATTGAAAATGAGTAAAAGAATATGCGTTTAAATCTGTTGTCCTTCAGCTTCTAGGTGGAATTTTTTAAAAATATGTGCTGATGGTAAATGGGGTGAGGACACTGTTACCTCTAGTTCTTCCTTTTATGGGTAGCAAACAAGTGTCTATAATCTAAGTAGGAATATAGCCAGCATGGGGCAGGGGGAGAATGAAAGATTATGATGCACACTATGGTCTAAGGGATCCAAGGTGACAGGGAATACTCAAGAGGCAGGAAAGAAAACATCAGAACTACAGAAGAGCAGGTATGCCACCATTTACATTTTAATATATTTATATACAGATATACACACATGGTATGCTCTTTATGCAGCCTCAGTCGCCCAGGCTGGAGTGCAGTGGCCCATCTCGGCTCACTGCAATCTCCGCCTCCCGGGTTCACGTCATTCTCCTGCCTCAGTCTCCCGAGTAGCTGCCACTACGGGCGCCCACCATCACGCCCGGCTAATTTTTTGTATTTTTAGAGACGGAGTTTCACCATGTTAGCCAGGATGGTCTCGATCTCCTGACCTCGTGACCCACCCACCTCGGCCTCCCAAAGTGTTGGGATTACAGGCGTAAGCTACCGCGCCCAGCCTCTTTATGTATATTAAGTAGCCTTAGATTAAAGGAAACTGGTCTTCCAGAGGTTGCTTCTGGGGAGGGAAACTGGTAGGTAGGGGAATGAGCAAGGTGTCTTCATTGTATACTCCTTTTTGATCATGTGTAAACCCCTGTGCTTGAGGGAAATTTTGGAAATGAAGAAAACAGGAAAACGCTGAGCTAAAGAACCAATTCGTTCACTTACGACATGGGGATTATTTTTTTTTTCTGCATATAAACACATATATATAGTCAAGGGTTAAAGGTGAATTTACAACAAAAGCATATACCTTTGCAATATTTTACCAATAATTCATAATTCCAAATTAGAAAGCACATCCTTATACTGTTTTGTGGGGTTTTTGTTATGAGGCAGTCTCGCTCTGTCACCCAGGCAGGAGTGCAGTAGTGTGATCTCGGCTTACTGCAACCTCCACCTCCCGGGTTCAAGTGATTCTCCTGCCTCAGCCTTCCCAATAGCTGGGACTACAGGCACCCGCCACCACGCCCGGCTAATTTTTGTATTTTTGGTAGAAACGGGTTTTCACCATGTTAGCCAGACAGGTCCCAAACTCCTGACCTCAGGTGATCTGCCCGCCTCGGCCTCCCAAAGTCCTGGGATTACAGGCATAAGCCACCATGCCCCGCCCCTTATGCTGTTCTAGCTTATATGCACATAAGTTATCTACTATCTTCTTTGGCTAGGTTAAAAATTCCTTCGGAACATAAATGCTATCTTATATTCCCTCTATCACGTCTTTAAGCACATAGCAGGAACTCAAATTTATTTGCCTGACAAGTTGTTTACAACTGGAGTTTCCCCCATTCGTTCTTTAGGTTAACAACCCAAATAAATGGGGGGTGATCCTGGAAACAGTCCAGTAGAAAGTACTTAAAAGGTACAGTCGGAGATTGTTGGATAGATAATGTTGGCAACTGTAGAGTCTAGCTGCTGGGTTTATGGGAGTTTATGCTTCTTTCAGTTCCATTTGAAATAATTTTTTAAATGTTGGAGGAAAGGTAATCAGTAGGAAAAAAAGTCAAAAAAATTGGACTAGAATTCCTGAGTACCCTTAGAGGTATGCAGAAACATGGTGCAATTTAAAATTAACTACAAATATGGGTACAGTATTAACTAAAATACAAATGAAGTAAGAAAAAACTTGAGCTTTCAAATTTGTTTTGTTCAGAGCAACCACCAAAATTTTCTTTTGCTATTCTATCCAGGGTTAAACAAAATAGTCTAGAAGCATCTATAGTCTAGAAGCATCATGTCAGGGAGGGAGGCACATTGGAAAAGCAACAGCCACTGGAACCAGACAAACCTGGACTTGAATCCCTGCTGTTACTCAGTAGCTCTGTGGTCCTGTCCAAAAGTTTAACTATTTCTTTGTCCCTAAAGGTGAAATACATATCTTGCCAGCACAGAATTTCTAGTCAGACATGGCTTTTTCAAATCACGTTTACCTTTGCTCTCTCCCAAAACTCCATTAAAAGGACAGGAAAGAGATAGGAAGGTAAAATTATAAAGATAATGAAAGAATCCAAATGGCCATTAGATTCTCAACAGTGACAATGAAACAGTGGCTTCGAGTCTCAAAAAGTGATACTCAAGCTAAAATTCTATATAGCCAAACTAGGAATCAAGCATACGGGTCGAATAAAGATATTTTCAGACTTACAAAGTCTTAGAGATCTTGCCTCCCAGGCACCCTTTCTCAGGAAGCTAGTAGAGTCTTGTGTTCTACAAAAAGTAGACCAAGAAAGAGGGAAAAGGGGGAATCCAGAAAACAGGAGTCTAACACAGGAGGTAAAAGGAATCCCCAAGAAGGTTACAGGAAATCCCAGAGCACTAGCTAGCTGTACAGCTTACTTAGAGGGTATCAAGTACAAATTGGAAAAGGAGCACCAAGGACTCCTGCAGGGATAACTCTAACAAGGATTATTCAATATGTTTTAATATATTGAGACACACTTCTGGAAGATTTGGGAATGAATCACTGATGGGTATACACAGAAAAAGAAAATTTTTTTAAACACTGTTAACGCCAAAGACAATAAAAGTTACATAAGTAAATTCAATCATGCATACTACATAGCTCAGCTGTGAGTATTAGGTATGAAGACTTGATCTAATCTATAATTGTGACAAAACTATACTGAGAATGAAGAAATAGAAATATATGTGAAACAGAGCCTTCCTCCATGGTATGAAAGATAGATTTCTTTAAAAAATTTAAAAAAATAAGTGAACAATATAAGCATATTACTTAGAAACATGGAGGTATATACCTGAAAAACTCAAGAGTTGAAAGTGGTCACCTCTGGGGAGTGGGAATCTTGAATGGGAGGAATGGGCTGGGGCTTTTTTGTTACAAGTCTTGACTTTTTAAATTATGATCATGTGTAACTGATAGACATAAAAGTTGGAATAAAAGCACTAGCACAATGTCTGCCATAAAGTAGGACCTTGATAAAAGATATTTATCTAATTGTCCCATCTCTCCACTGCTGCTGCCCCACTTCTCGCATTCAGCAATGTAGATATCTGATCCGTTCCTCAAGTTTCTATTCTCACCCTTCCTAACAAAGTATGACAGGAAAAAATAAATCACGGTTTCAGTGGACACTTTTATTGTTTATTTAATGGATTATCAATTTTGTCTCCCTACCTACAAATGGAATTTCATCTTGTTTCCATGCTGAGTAGTGAAACAGTGACAAAGCTAATCATAATAGCCTACATCAAAAGAGAACTAAGCTAACACAGCTCACTTGGTTTTAACAGGCAAAATATAAATATATGCACTCTAGAATGCACAATGTTTAGTCACTAAGAAATTCAAATGGGATCTTGAAGAATGTAGGCAAATCCAGGGTGCAGTAAAGATGAGCTGAGATGCTGTGCAACTGTTTAAGGGTTCCTGGCACTGCATCTCTTGGCCACTAGCTGAACCTTGACATGGAAGGTTTTAGCTAATGCCAAGTGGAGTTGCAGAAAATGCTAAGTTGACTTAGGGGCTGTGCACAGGAACTAAAAGGCAGGAAAGTACTAAATATTGCTGAGAGCATCCACCCCAGGAAGGACTTTACCTGTTTTTGAGAGAGCACACATACATAGACAACATTACTATAGTGCCCAGTAAGCCAGATCTCCCCCACTTTATCCTCCCAATAACATGCCAGCTCTTTTTTAGGATATATGGCCAGGAGTTGGCCAACTTTTACATTTTGGATTCCAGGTCTACTAGACCATAACTCTCAGAACAAATTTCTATCTGTCCCTCCCCGCCTCAGCGGATGCCAGAAGCTTTATCTGAAGTTCCTCTGTACTGCCCAGCTAGTAATGACTGCTAATGACAACACTACCTACTAACTTTCTCCACTCCATTCTACCCACCTCTCACTACACAGTCCCACCCTTCTCCCAAACAAGTCAAAAAACAGAAGAACCTCACCTTCCAGGAGCTCCAAACTGGCACCACCCCCAGTGCTCACATGGCTGACTTTATCCTCCGTGTTCCATTTGGCACAGCAAGTGGCAGTGTCTCCACCACCTGTTGAATGAAAGCCAGGTAAAAAGGGAAGAGAGAGAAACGAAAAGAAAAAAAACGGATTGGCACCAAAACTGTAAGGCAGTGTGCTCTCCAATCCAAAAGGTAGCTGATAAACCCCAACTCTATCTTACCAAGACGCTTCTCTGTAAATTATCTACCTGTTTAGTTCTTAAGATTTATCCAGAATAAAGAGACACAGAAGTTCTCCATTCCACCTTCCTCTGATCAGAATTCTGCCAGCTTATACTGGTAGTAGCTTTGTATAGTACCACTTACCTATGATGGTGATGCAGCCCCTAGAAGTGGCTTTCACCACCTCATCCATGAGGGCTTTGGTTCCCTGGGCAAAAGCTTCCCATTCAAATACCCCCACAGGACCATTCCACACAATCTGCTTAGCCCGAGTGACAGCCTCAGCATACTTCTTGCTGCTTTCAGGACCACAGTCCAAACCCTGAGGGGTAGAGGTGAGAGAAGATGAGCTATCAAGAAAAGCTACTTAAACACCACCTCCACCAAGAACAGAACTCAGGGCTGCACATCAAAGTTTCTTCTAGAACCAAATGGTACCCTTCAGTCTTTAAAATTATAAACCTGTTCATGCCCTTTGTACTAAAAAATTCTGCTGTATGGAAGATCAAGACTAAAGGAAAACCTCAAAAGTTATTTAATAAAGACATTCTTAGCCACACTATTTATGTTAGTGAAGACTAGATCAATGGTTCTCAACCAGGGTCAGTTCTGCCCCTTCACAATAGATAGGCATGTGGCAATGTCTAGAGATAGTGTTGTTGTTGCAACTTGGGAGGGTGCTACTGGCATCTAGTGGCCAAGGATGCTTTCAACAACCTTACAATTCAACAGTCCGCCACAAAAAAACAGATGTCAATAGTGTTGAGAATGACAGTGAACTAGATCAGTAGTACTCAAACTTTGCTACGCATGAGAATCACCAGGAGGGCTTATTCAAACACAGACTGTTGGGACCCACCCCCAGTTCCTGATTCAGTAGGTCTGGGGTTGGACCCAAGAACTTGCATTTTTAACAAGTTCCAAAAATGATACTGATACTGCTGGTCTTAGGAACACACTTTGAGAAACACTGAACTAAATAATACATGAATGCCTGACAAAAGAAAAATAAGCAAACTAGCATGGTAAAAACATGATATAATTTTACACAGCAATCAAAATGATATTTGGAGCACCCTAAAGTCAACTATATTAGTCTTTAATATACACTTACATTTCTCCCTGATTGTAATCAGTATACTTATTAATTTTTTCATATGAGAAAGTTTTCTTATATAGCTTTCTAGATAGCAACATAATCCAAAACAACCCAAACCTTGAAAGTACATGACACTATCTTCAGCACATAGTAAGTACTTAATACACGTTAAACAGATGAAGAAAAAACAGATAAAACTAAAAATGGGCCAGGCACAGTGGCTCACGCCTGTAATCCCAGCACTTTGGGAGGCTGAAGCGGGTGGATCATGAGATCAAGAGATCAAGATCATCCTGACCAACATGGTGGAACCCCGTCTCTACGAAAAATACAAAAATTAGCTGGGCATGGTGGTGCACACCTCCCAGCTACTGGGGAGGGTGAGGCAGGAGAATTGCTTGAACCTGGGAGGCAGAGGTTGCAGTGAGCTGAGATCGTGCCATTGCACTCCAGCCTGGTGACACAGTGAGACTCCGACTCAAAAAAAAAAAAAAAAAGGTTTTGCAACACATTACTGAAGGCCAGTAATCCAATAGCACTGCTTTTCTCCCACGGATTCTTCCATAATGAGGGACTCACTGCGACATTCAGAGCCCTCTCTGGCAGAGATCTCCTATAGAGATTGATAGAGATTGTTTTAAAATGCTTGTTGATTGGCTGAATCAATGAATGATTGATACCACAAAGTTTCTATTCACTCACACTACCAACCCACTCAAGTGACTCACCATCCAGCCAGCAGGTATGCCAGAAGCCACAGTGGCTTGGCCAGTCTTGGCATTCTCATCAAACTTGTCAGCAGTGACAAAGTCAACAGGCAAGGTAATCTTCACACCATTCTTCTCAGCTTTGGACATTAGGTCTTTGACAATCTTGGCTCCCTCTTCATCAAACAGAGAAGTGCCAATCTACATAGGGGAGCCAAAATGATGGAGGTCAGCATCTATACTAAGAACAAGACTGCCTCACAAAGCAGACAGGAACCAGACACAATACAGTATAAAGGAACAATGCAAAGACAAAAGACTTGCCAAAATAAATAAAAATGGGAGTTTACAGGGCTCATGTTAAAAGATTGTTTTCTTTTTACATTTATATAACCTGCTATTATCATGGAGAGCTATTTCACATCCACTTGGCATTGGTTTCCTACCTCCATGTTGTTGAGCACCTTAAGGAAGGTAAAAGCCATTCCGCCACCAATAATCATCTCGTTGACTTTGTCCAGCATATTATTGATCAACTGGATCTTGTCTGCAACTTTAGCTCTAGAAGAGAAAGCAAGAATCATCACTTAAAAAACAATGGACTAGAGAAGTGATATTACATAGAACCTGAGTTTCTATTTCAAGGCACAGGAACAAAGAAAGTCTCAAAGTGACAAAAGTACTGCCTAACTTTGCTCTATGTTTCTCTAACCCAAAAACTCAATCCATTTCTAAGAAATCCTTTTAAGGTATGGCTCCAGACATCAGTACCTCTTTTTAAAAATTCCTCACCCCAATAACCATCAGTACATTTTTTTTTTTAATTCCACCTAGAAGCTGACGGACAACAGATTTAAATCCATATTCTTTGTTTAAGTAGGGCTCAGAAGACCTACTCTTATCTAAGGAAACTATGGGTTCCAAATCTATTTTGCACACTCCCCAACACACACACACACACACACACACACACACACACACACACAATTCAGAGCATCAAGGTTGCTAATTGTGTCTAAGCACGATTGCTAACTGTGGGATCCTGGAGACACTCAGAATTATCCTAACCTTAGAGCAGGGATCAGACTGTATACTAAATAAATATATACTGAACAAAAATAGATATTCCTGAAGTCATACCCTATGCTCAGTTGCTGGGACATTTTTTTTCTCTGTCTTTTCAACACAAAGTCTCCCTCTGTTGCCGAGGCTAGAGTGCAGTGGTACAATCATAGCTCACTGTAACCTGGAACTCCTAGGCTCAAGCAATCCTCTTGTCTCAGCCTCTCAAGTAGCTGTGACTACAGGCATACAACACTACCCCTGGATAATTTTTCTTTTTAAATTTTTTTGTAGAGACAAGATCTCACTATGTTGCCCAGGCTAGTCTCAAACTCCTGAGCTCAAGTGATCCTCCTGTATTGGCCTTCCAAAGCACTAGGGTTACATGCCTAAGCCACCATGCCCAGCCGGGATATTTTCATTATGGCATTTATTTTTGTTGGATCACCCAATTCAACACATTTACTGGGCACCTACTCTGTGCCAAGCACTATTCTAGGTCTTTGAGAAACATCAGAGGGCAAAGGCAACAGAAAGAACCCTACCCTTTGGGAGTTTATTTTCTAGTAGATGGAAATAAGATAAACACACATTTATCTTTCATCTCCCTATGAGACAAAAAAGATCCAAACTAAAGAGAAACAAAGTAATAGCTTGCCTTCCATAAATATTCCTATATAACTAAATCCCACTTACATGGACAAATCACCTTGCGTCTGTTTCTTTCTTCATTCAATAAACAAGATAATGCCTATCCGGTGAGAGACCCTATGCTAGGATTTGTGAAAAGGAGGTATGAAACAACAGTGATGTGGGTGAACGGATGGCAAGAAACTATTTACTATTTATTTCAGTTGTAAAGATTGGTTACCACCAAGGATAAAGATAGATTGTTTTAAATACACACACATACACACATACACACACACACACACACACACACACACGCGGAAGAAAGCAGTTAAAAAGGAGTTCGATTTCTTCTAAAGAATAGCTTACAGCTCGAATGCCTGTTTCGTCAACAAATCAACAAAATGAAAATAATAAATAGGGGATTATTACAAGAGATACCTAACAGCCAAAGGCAATGCATGGACTTCATCTGAATCCTTATTCAAACAAACCAACTGTAAAAAGACACTTCTGAGATGATCAAGAACATCTGAATACAGACTGGGTATTAGATGATAGTAACAAAACTGCTAAATTTGTTAGGTATAATATGGTGATTATTTAAAAGAAATCTGCTTATCAGTTACAAGATGTATACAGGAATATTACAGGTTGAGGATCCCTATTCCAAAAATCTGAAATCCTCCAAGATCAAAACTGTTTGAGCTCAAAGGAAATATCATTGGAACATTTCGGATTTCATATTTTCAGATTAGGATCCTCAACTAGTAAGTACCATGCAAATATTCCAAAATCCAAAAATAAATCTGAAATCCAAAACACTTATGGTCCCAAGCATTTCAGATAAGAGATACTCAAACCTACATAAGTGAAAGTATATGATGTCTAAGGCTAACTTAAAAACATTACAGGCACAAGCTCACACCTGTAATCTCAACACTTTGGGAGACCAAGGCAGTCAGATCGCCTGAGCCCAGGAGTTTGAGACCAGCCTGGGCAACATAGTGAGACCCTGTCTCTACAAAAAAAAATTCAAAAATTAGCCGGGCATGGTGATGCATGCCTGTAGTCCCAGCTACTCGGGAGGTTGAGGTGGGAGGATCGCTTGAGCCCAGAAGGTCAAAGCTGCAGTGAGCTGTGATCATGCCACTGCACTTCAGCCGGGGCAGCAGAAAAAAAAAAAAAAAAAAAAATATATATATATATATATAGACAGAGAGAGAGAGAGAGAGAGAGAAAGAGAGAGAGAGATACACACATACACACATATTTATCTCACTTGTATTCACTTTGTCAGTAATATATACATATATGTGTGTGTGTGTATATATGTGTATATACATTCCTGACAAAACAGAGTTAGGACATAAAAGAAACAAGATTAGCAAAAATGTCAATTAATTATTGAAACAGGGTAATGGGTACCTGGGAGTTTACTATACTATTCTCTCAACTTCTGTACATATGAGTGTTTATTACAATAAAGCTTGTTTAATAAAAAATAAAAGTTTTCCCAAAAACTGTTAATGGCCTAGGGAAACTACACTGCAAGAAAGGTGGTAAAAAAATCTCATATCCACTTCCCCATAACAGCTATTTCAGTCTGAACCTAAAAACCTAACCATAAGGTGGCACTAGGTGGCACTCACTCCCATATTCCAGGTCTACAGAAAGTTGGAGAACAAAGCCCAGGAATATATATCTTTTTCCAAGAACAAGACACAACAACCTGTATCTACGTGAGTTATTTTTAAGACTCTGAAACTGGGCTCATAAAGCCTAGAGAGCAACTGTATTAGCCCATTTTCACAATGCTATAAAGAACTACCTGAGACTTGGTAATTTATAAAGAAAGGTTTAATTGACTCACAGTTCCCCATAGCTGGAAAGGCCTCAGGAAATTTACAATCATGGCAGAAGGCAAAGGGGAAGCAAGTTATGTTACTACTGGCAAAAGAGAGGCAAGCGAGGGGGGAACTGCCAAACACTTTTAAACCATCAAATCTAGTGAGAACTCACTATCACAAGAACAGTAATGGGGGGAACCGCCCCCAGGATCCAATCACCAGGTCCCTCCCACAACACATGGGGATTATAATTCAAGATGAGATTTGGCTGGAGATACAGAGCCAAACGGTATAAGCAACTATACTACCTGAAATTGACACCCAACTCCAGAGTCAATTTTCATCAGGAAATAGTATGTTCACTCCCCTGGGGGGGGGGAAAAAACTCTGCTCATAGAAGGGTAATGGGCCTCCAGCCATAAAGAGGCTGTTACCTAGATCACCACACCAAGTCACAGGAAGTTGTCTTATCCAAGCAGTGCTGGCTCTCTATCCCTGCTTTATCACCTAAAATTTATCCTCCTCTCCACCCTCAATTCTGAAATTTCTATTTGTAACTAAGCCATTAGAAAATCATTATCTACTTGCTGCCTTACCCTATAGGAGAAAAAATAAAATAGGTATGTAATCTGGAGAAAATAGGTCTAAATTATATATTAAACACATATGAAGAGGTTTTCATAGTTATACCCTGCCAGGTTGTATGTATGTAAAAGGCTCAAGCACTTCAAAATTGCTAGATGAGCACCTATAGTGGATCTTTCCCATTCTTCCCTGCAGAGCCATCTTCTATCCTTCTCCACCCTGTTGTGTCACAGGAGGCGGACCTGCATGGACTACATCAAGGAGTTTTCTTGCCCTCTGGTTTCCATTTGGGTTTCAGCCAAATTGAGGGTAGGAGGGAGTGCAGCAGCAGGAGACTGAAAGATTAGAGTATTTATTGCCCTCACTCCCCCTCCCTACCAGATCTTGTGTCCTTTGACCAAAGGCTACAGTTCCCATCGGATAGCTGTCTCCACACCATCTGTCCTCTCTGAATTCTGATAACCACTCCCCTCCCTTTGTCCCTTCAGGCCTAGAGATGGTGATGCCTGTTGCTAGCCCCAAATTACTGTACTGTCCCTTTGCGGTTTCCCTGAACCCTACCCACACCTCTGTATTTTATTTATTTATTTATTCATTCATTGATTCATTCACTCATTTTGAAACAGGGTCTTGCTCTGTCACCCAGGCTGAAGTGCAGTGGCTTGATCACAGTGCACTGCAGCTGCTACCTCCCAGGCTCAAGTGATCCTCCCACTTCAGCCTCTCTGGTAGCTGGGACCACAGGTGCATACCACCAGCGCCCAGCTAATTTTTTTTGTAGACATGAGGTCTCACTTTGTTGCCTGGGCCCGTCTCAAACTCCTGGGCTCAAGCGATCTTCCTGCCTGGGCCCTCTCAAAGTGCTGGGATTACAGGTGTGAGCCACCATGCCCAGCCTGTAGTTCCTTTATTAAATTCTCCTCAGTTACCCAGTGTGACTGAGCTGTATGACAATAAACCACCCAAGTTACGGCCTACTACCAGGCAAACAATACTTAAAGCATGATCTTAAAGAGTTCTTCATACCCGCCCAGGATGGCCAGGAAAGGTCGCTCTGGGCTCTCCAAGGCCTTGGCAAAGTAGTTCAGCTCCTTCTTCATCAAAAATCCTCCAGCCTTCTGTGGCAGATTGACTCCTACCATGGAGCTAGAAAAGATCAAAGACATTCAAATTCTAGTCAATCCCTATTATTCCTCCTAGTCCTAGAGGCCAGCTCCTTATCACTAAAACAGTTCTACTTTTGGACTGCAAGAAATCATGGTTTTCATCCCTACATTGCAACAAAAAAACACTTAGGTACAAGATAAGATTTTTAACTAATAGTGCAAGGTCAAGGGAAAAGAGTAAAAAGTATTGAACTTAGGTAGAATTTAAGATACCCAGTTAACACTCTTCAGCAGGCCAAAGGGCAAATCACAGATAAGTAATTGGCCGGTTGATGATAGCAGAAGAAGATTCCTCAATTTGCTTCCTACCGACAGCATGAGAGTCTGATCTTATAACGTTCATAAAAGGATAACTCTGTACAAAGTATCTAAGGTGAGAAAGAGCAACCTCTTCCTGAAACTCCACAAAAGGCTCTACAGTCACCAACATTTTTTTACCTTTATTTCCTCTTTGGATGAGAGCTACTCAACAAGAGCCACAGTGGCAGTTCCAATTAGAGAAGCTGAAAGGATTACAGTATAATACAGGACTCTCCAAAAGCAACCCAGAGCTTGGGCTACTCAAGTAAACAGGAATGCTGTTCTTAGTGTGGTAGTCAACAAGGTTCTTGGTACCTGTGGGCTCTGTGAGCAGTGCCAAAAGCATCATTGACGTAGACATCCCCTAGCTTGGAAAGTGAAGCTCGGAAAGCTTCTATTTTGGCTGGCTCGGCTTTAACCTATAGAGAAAAACAAAAACAGAAAATGTGATGGCTCCAAAGACAACTATAAAAGCATTTCATACACCAAGAGTCCTCTTAAACATCTCTAAAGACCCTGAGTAGGTGGGACAGTGATTTTTTACAACCAGCAGTAGGATGTGTTCTTTCTTCCAAATATTCCAGGTACTTTGGTCATTTCTGCATGTTTCTACTCTCCCTTAACGTCCCTCAAATTGCAAACCTAATATTCCTGAACAATGGCTTAACCTCTAATCACATGAAGTTAACAACATCCCACTAGCCTCTCCCCAGCCTTCAGCTCAAGGTTCTGATTATCCTTCCCTCTCCTTGACTTAGTTCCTCATTTTAAACATTCTCCTTGTGATAGTATCATACTTGACTCAAGCTGCTGGCTACCAAGGCCTTTCTGCGAAGTGAAAGGGGCTCTCACACATATTCCTTATAAAAGCAACAAGGGCAAGTTGGGACAGAGAAGGTAGATGGAAACATGACAACAGAAAAGGACTTCAGAAACACTTTACATTGACAAAGAGGTATTTTATGGTCTTCTCTGGAAGCTAGGCATCTGAGAACACAAGAAATACACTTCTACAAAAAGAGAGAGGAAGAAAATGTAGAAGTTAAACATAGAGCTTTGAAATGTCAGCTTGCCATCAAGGGATACCCCAAAAGGGACAGAAAGCAAGATGGGAGGATAAGCAAAACAGAGAGTCTCTGGCAGGAGATTAAGCAAAGATGCACAGGAAGCAAGCCAGATGAAAGGAGACATGACACAGAAGAGTACACAGCACAAAGCGGATGTTCATTTTAGTCACTGCCCACTCCTATGCTCCTATGTATCAAGGAGTCCATTTTTTATGGACTGCCATAAAAAATGGGGCTTTTCCCTAAAGACCCAAAGAATTGCTGAGGCACTAATGCTAAAATTGAAGATTGTGGCACTCCCATAACCTCTCTAGAATAGAATAACATCTGCCACTAGTGATTGGAAGATGACACATGTAGTAATGATAACAATGCTCAAATGTAAGGAGACCTGAGTTCTATGTCCAGCTCTGACACTAATTCATTGTGTAACCTTTGGGAAGTTGCTCTCTCTGAAATTTTCCCTTCTGTCAAAAAGGCATAACAACCCCTCCGTTTAAGAACTATTTAAGAAGGCCAGGGGCAGTAGCTCACACCTATAAGCCCAACACTTTGGGAGGCCAACATGGGAGGATCACTTAAGCCCAGGAGTTTGAGATGAGCCTGGGCAACACAGCAAGACCCCGTCTCTACCAGGGAAAAAAAAAAGTAAAAGTCAGTTGGGCATGGTGGTATGTGCCTGTAGTCCTAGCTTCTCGTGAGGATGAAGCAGGAGGATCACTTCAGCCCACAAGTTTGAGGCTGCAATGAGTTAGGATCATGCCACTGCACTCCACCATGGGAAACAGAACAAGACCCTGTCTCTTTAAAAAGATATTTAAGGAAAAACGGGGTAAACTGAAAGCTCTTCATGAATAAAGGTGCCATGGAAATAAACAGTATCAATCAGAACTCATTTCTCATTTACTGATCTGCAAATAACTAGAAGAAAGAGAAGGCCCTTAAAAGATCAATGTGGACACTTTGGATAAAGGGAAAATGTTTATGTCCTCATGTCCTCACTTTGTTTTTGTGGTTTTCTTGAGACAGAGTCTTGCTCTGTCGCCCAGGCTGGAATGCAGTGGTGCAAACTCGGCTCACTGCAACCTCCACCTCCTCGGTTCAAGCAATTCTCCTGCCTCAGCCTCCCGAGTAGCTGGGATTACAGGCAATTGCCACCATGTCCAACTTTTTTGTATTTTTAGTAGAAACAGAGCTTCAGCATGTTGGCCAGGCTGGTCTCGAACTCCTGACCTCATGAACCACCCACCTCAGCCTCCCGAAGTGCTGGGATTACAGGTATGAGGCACCGTGCCCAGCCTCACTTTGTTTTTTTAATCCATTTTGAACTTGGGACTGACTCCTGAAATTTCAGGTATTAAAAGCCATTGGATAGTGAATGTCAAGTCAATTAAATAAAACAGTCATAGACTAGCACAGTCAGCTCATCATTTCCTAAATAAAAAGTTTTGCTTCAATTTGCCCGTTGCTTCCTGCCACTTCTAAGCCCTAGAGTTCATGCATCATGAATTCCAGTTTAAAAGGACACCAAATTTTAGGTCAGCATTTGACTCCTAATACTGTAGCAAGACCATGCCAAAAGCAGGATAAGGCAAGACCAGCACCTTTGGCGCTAAAAAAAGAAACTGCTTGAAAGCAGGCACTCCCAATGACCTTAAGAAATGTGAGAAGCCAAAGGAGACTGAGATACTAGACTCAGAGCATCTTGTTCTCTGAGACACTAAAGACCAGAATAGTGGAAAGTACTAAAAAATGCCTTCAGCTTCCTTTCTAGCCAATGGGCAAATTCAAAATCATCTGCAAAGAGACAGTTTTATCATTGAATATTTGAATTCCGGTTGTCAGTTCACAGTAATCCGTTTGGTGAGTTATCTAGGCTGTTTTTGCACAACATCAGCAGAGATGAGTAGTTCCAACAGAGACTATATGCAGACGGAAGTGACTGCACAACACAGAAAGCCTAAAATATTAACTATCTGGCCATTTACAGAAAAAGTTTGCTGATTGAATGGGCTGAGCTCTGAAGCCCACCAACAGCACCACTGCCTCTAACTTTAATCATATGACTGCCTTTCAGAAACTAAAGTTTTTTTTTTTTTTTCTGAGGCTTAGTTTCTTTATGAAATAAGGTGATACCTGTACCTCTTTACCTTAAAGAGAGATTTAAAGGAACATGCTTTATACGTCTTAAGAAAATGCCTTAAATCCAAGGTGACATCATCATGACCATCATATTCACTTTTGAATACTCTTCCACAACAAAGGTGTTCACATATTTTTCAAACATATTTAAACACCACGTGAACATGAAGGAGGGCTTCTGGGATGCTGGTAATATTCTATCCCTTGACCTAGGTGGTGGTTACACAAGTGTGTTTACTTTGAGATACTCCATCAAGCTGTGCATTGTATACTTCAATAAAAGGTGTCTAAGGAAAAATAAATGAGCTTTCTCTATTCTTCAACCACAGTCTCTTACAGACTCAGGCCCTCATCCCCAATAATGTCAAAATCACAGGTCCTACCTTGTTCCCAGAAGCATCTTTTCCCTTCCCTTCTTCCTCTACATGAAAGCGGAGGTTCTCCAGCAGGATGACAGACCCAGCAGCTGGGTTGGCACAGGCTTTCTCCACTTCTGGGCCTACACAGTCCTTCAAGAACAGAACATCCCTGAGGAGAGGAAGAAATGAAGACACTTGAGCAGTCTGAAAGTTAAGAACCAGTAACAACGTGCTTGACAACCTCCCCCACCACAAAGTCTACCAGCACCAGAGCCTGGCACTTACTTGCCCAGCAGAGACTTGAGTTCTACAGCAACTGGCTCTAAGGAGTACTTGTCAGGCATAGGGACACCATCAGGCCGGCCTAAGTGGCTCATAAGGACTACTGACTTGGCTCCATTGTCCAAGCAGAATTTGATGCTTGGGACAGCAGCCTTAATCCTGCAACCAAAAAGAGACAACAAACAGAAGGAAGTTAGTCCTAGAAATTAGTGGGAACTACTTTATTGATAACCTCATAAAGCATAAAGTTCCTTTTCTTCTCCAAGTTCCTTCAAATCTACTTATCAGTAATTCAATGGTGGTCCTTAGGGGAAGAAGTTAAATACAATGCCAACCCTCTACCTAGGATTGTACAATCTCATTATGTATCTGCCCCTTTCACAGAAAACAGTTAACACAGCAGGCCTGAGGCTGCTACCTACAGAAGGGCCTGTTTGCAAGATTGGATCCTGGCTGGTATCTGGGAACTTGGCTTTCAAAGTTAACTGACAAGTGACAAGACCCACAAGGACTATTCACTCTTCCTAGACTGTCTATACAAACATGGTGATTTATGCTGAACACCTGCCCCACTCTAGAAGTCTAGTTTTGTTTTTTTTTTTTTTTTGAGACAGGGTCTCACTCTGTCATCCAGCAGGCTGGAGTGGAGAGGCACAATCTCGGCTCACTGCAGCTTCAACCTCCCCGGGGGCTCAGGTGATCTTCCCACCTCAGCCTCCCAAGTCGCTGGAACTACAGGAATGCACCACCATGCCCAGCTAATTTTTGTATTTTTTGTAGGGGTTTTGCCATGTTGTCCAGGCTGGTCTTGAACTCCTGGGCTCGAGTTATCTGCCGGCCTCAGCCTCCCAAACTGCTGGGAATACAGGCATGAGCCACCACACCCAGCCAAAGTTTGGAATTTTGGTAGTTGCTAGGCAGAGGATACCTACATGACCAGTTCCCAACAAAAATCTTGGGATCTGAGTCTCTAGCAGGCTTCTCCAGGCAGAAACATTGCAGACAATTACTGCATTTTTCACAGCTGAAGAAAAACACTGGATGTGTCCCCTCACGGGAAACTGGAAGCCCATGGATTTCTCTAGACTGCCCCATGGTCTTTTCCTCTTCCTAATCTTGTCATGCATTCTTTCACTGTAATACACTTCAGCCATGAGAACAACTCTGAACCCTAGTAAATCATCATGAGATATGTGGGTGGTCCTGGGGGACCCCTGAACACACTCTTCTTATATGACTATGGAAAATACATAAAATTCTCAAATCTTGAAACCATCAAAGGAAATTTGGGGAAAAATCAAAAACATGTAGTAACTTTTCTGCACCTATTATATTAATAGATACTAAGTCACTTTTTTATGTAGGAAAAAATAATTGCACTGTACAGAGCTTGGTTTCCATAATGTATCACGTTTATTACATTATAAATTAATCAAAAAATTAACTCCCTTTAGACATTTAAAAGTTTTGTTACAAACCTGCTACTAACTTGCCATTTTGCCAGTTTATAAGAAATTAAAATTGATAAAGAAAAGCATTTATTTATTCACCAAATAGTTACTGAATGTTTCTTTTGTGCCACGCATCATTCCAGGTTCTGAGAATGAAACGGAAAACTTTTTTAAAAAGTCTATGTTCTCATGGAAGTGAAATTCTAATGGAGTGAGACAATAAACATGTACGTATGTGTGTGTACATGTAATACATCAGATGGTGAGATACAGAAAAAAACACACCATTGTTCCTCATTTTTGTCTCCCTACTTTTGAGGACAAAAATAATCGGAGAACAATGGTAGAGGAGATTTTTAGATAAGATGGCCAGGGACAGTGTGATAAGATGACATCTGAGCAAAGAATGGAATGATTAAAAAAGTTATATTTCTAAAATATCTTATGCTATTAATATTTACCAGATATAAGGGATGTGCTTGGCAAAATGACAGGCTCTATTCTGGGACGAATACCTGAAAATGTTCTGGGTCTAGACCTGCACCATCCAATATGACAGTCATTTAAGTCTGTGTGTCTGTTGAGTACTAGATATATAACTAGATCAAATTGAGATGTGCTGTAAGTATAAAAACACATGCCAGATCTTGAAGACTTAGTACCAAAAAAGTTAAATGTTCCTTTAATTTAATTAATACAATTTGGCTCACATTATATTTCTATTAGATGCCACTGGTCTACATCATCGGAAAGCACCTTGCCAGTACAACCCTTCATTTAAAATTTAAAATAGGCTGAGCACAGTAGCTCACGCCTGTAATCCCAGCACTTTGAGAGGCCAAGGTGGGCAGGGTCCAGGAATTCAAGGCCAGCCTGGGCAACATGGCAAAACCCTGTCCCTACAAAAAAAAAAAATACAAAAAAGTAGCCAGGTGTGGTGGCCCATGCCTGTGGTCCCAGCTCCCTGGGAGGCTGAGATGGGAGGATCACTTGAGCCCAGGAGGCAGAGATTGCAGTGAGCCAAGATCGTGCCATTGCACTCCAGCCTGGGCGACAGAACAAGGCCCTGTCTCAAAAAAAAAAAAAAAAAAAAAATTAAATAAAAACCTTCTTGATGGATACCCCATTTAACCTGATGTGATTATTACGTACTGCATGCTTGTATCAAAATATCTCATGTAACCCATATATATATATATATATATATTCTACAAAAATCAAAACTTAAAAAGTAAAGACAAAAATAAATAAAGACTTTTTACAATCCAGTCAAAAGCAAGAACAGTACTCTCACTTAAAATTTCTGTTTCTGAATCTAGGATCCAAGACATTGGAGCAGCTAAACTGACTGAAAATGTACTTCCGAAGTCCTTCCTGTTTGTTTTTTGGAAGCAAAAACAGATGAAAATTCTCAAAAATTGACTTTATCTGAGCCTTCTGGAACGAGGGCTTGTAAAACTACACATAACCTTAATAACTACTGGTACTTTTTAAATCCTTCTCTTACATAGTTCTTCATTTTGCAAGAGAAGCCAAGTAACTTTAAACTTTTATATTTTTTTTATTTTTGTGTGTTTTTTATAGAGATGATGTCTCACTATGTTGGCCAGGCTGTTCTCGAACTACTGGCCTCAAGCAATCCTCCTGCCTCGGCCTTCCAAAGTGCTGGGATTACAGGTGTGAGCCACCGCACCCAGCCAGCTTTTATATTCTTTAAAAATGAATACCTCTGCCAGGTGTGGTGGCTCACACCTGTGGTCCCAGCACTTTAGGAAACCAAGACAGGAGGATCACTTGAGTCCAGGAGTTTGAGAACAGCCTAGGCAACACAGTGAGACCCCATCTCTACAAAAACATATTGTTTTAATTTAACCAGGCGTAGTGGCATGCATCTGTTTTCCCAGCTAGTCGGGAAGCTGAGGCCAGAGGATTGCTTGAGCCCAGAAGGTTAAGGCTGCAGTGAACCGTGATCACACCACTACACTCCAGTCTGGGTGACAGAGTGAGACCCTATCTCAAAAAAAGAAAATGAACTCCAAATTCTTCTAATTTTCTTAAGATTTTGCTTACAGGGGCCAGGCGCGGTGGCTCAAGCCTGTAATCCCAGCACTTTGGGAGGCCGAGATGGGCGGATCACGAGGTCAGGAGATCGAGACCATCCTGGCTAACACGGTGAAACCCCATCTCTACTAAAAATACAAAAAACTAGCCGGGCGAGGTGGCGGGCGCCTGTAGTCCCAGCTACTCGGGAGGCTGGGGCGGGAGAATGGCGTAAACCTGGGAGGCGGAGCTTGCAGTGAGCTGAGATCCGGCCACTGCACTCCAGCCTAGGCGACAGAGCGAGACTCCGTCTCAAAAAAAAAAAAAAAAAAAAAGATTTTGCTTACATTTGTATATTCTTACACTTTCTTAAGATTTTGCTTACATTTGTATATTCTCATAAATAAGAAAGCAGATCAGATAGTGGGTTGATAGAAAGCCAAAATCATATGTCTCAAGTTGCTACAGTTCCATAACACAATATGAAAGGAAAAACATTTCATCCTATGTACCCACACATTTAAACCCAGCCCAAGGCTTAGCAGGGACCTTACCTCTGGTTGTTTGTTATCTGGTTGTTCTTCATAGGAACATTGAAGTCGACTCTAAAAAAGAAAGATTCAAGACCATGATCAACTTATTGTTCCATCAAAGATTAGGAGATGCACTTTTAATGAACCAGTTAAATAAGTCGGAAATTCAAATCTCATCTTAAAAATAATCAGTGGCATTAAAAGTTAAAATAGTGGTTAGTCGTGGGGAGGATGGAGGGAGTGGTGACTGGGATAGGACACCAGAGGCTTTGGGGTTCTGGTAATGTTCTATCTCTTAACCTCAGTGATCATACAAATGTGCTCATTCTGTGGTAATTCTTTGAAATTGTGATTTGTGCCCTTTTAGGTATGTATTCATACTTTAAAAAGAATTTTAAAAAAATAAAACCTAACTTAAATCACAGGAACTAGCCCTGAAGACCTGGGAAGCTAAAGCCAGTTCCATCTAAAAAGATATCTGTCTGGGTCTGGCAGGATAGTATCTGGGTAGCAGCTGGAGGGGTGAGGAATAATAAGGAATACATCTTGATCCTAATTCCCTTGATACTATTTCTGGGTCCTTGCGAAACTAACATGACTGGAGAAAAAAATTAACTGGAAAAATAAAACACACTAAGAGAAAAATCATTCTTTTTGGAGAAAGTCTGTGGCCTTAAGACTAGGGGTCCTTCAAGCAATACACACTAACATAAGACAGCCTCTTTCAAAAAGCCTGAGAAGAGAGGGTGGGACATGTGCCCCAGCCCACCTGACAAACAGGCAAATTAGAAGGGAAGTAATCAAGATGACACAAGATAATAATGCACTGCAGTCTCTCTTACCCAACAGATTACTGTGTTACCATTCTTAAGAACCAATTATTCTGAACTCCTTGGAACCTCAGCCTACTTCAATGTGAATGAAAACAATAATGTATAGTAGCTATTTTTAAGGTCTGTGCCTACCATGATCATTTTTAAGTGATTTTTTTCTCATGGGGATGACAGTATCTACCTCGTAGTTATTGAGAGACTTAAGTCAGCCAGCAATTTGTAAAGTGCTTAGAAGTGTACCTGACACACAGTAAGTGCCATAAAAGTGTTAGCTGTTGTTATATGTTTCTCCAACATGTAATTCTGTGATTTGACAAGTACATCAACCACTACTAAAAACAGCTAGCTAGCATCACTTGCAAAGGGACTACAGCGAAGTATGACCTAATCAAGAAGACCGCTGCTATCCTTCATTATAAGCCTCCATCTTTTTCATCTGCCTTTTTAAATACCCCTTCCTCTCTAAGGCTAAGGCAATTACAAACTCCTACAGACATACTGAGAAGACCACCAATTTCCTATATCCACTAGGCCTGAACTCCAATGCACCTCACTGAAGAAACAGCCTTTCCAAAGGTAGGTTGAGGAAAAATAATTCTATATTAAAACATGTTTTAAAGTCTTCAAAATTAAAGGCAGTAAGTCTCTGATGAAAGAAATACACTCTACTTTGCTTCAGGCCACTTGATTCTCTGTCTTCTTTAAATATCCTGAACAAGGTGCCTGCCAGCCTTAAAGTACATTCCAAAGAAGAGAGAGTATCCCATTACCATGGGTCATTTTGCCCCATGCAACCTCCCAGAAGGCCTATGCTCAAAAGGACTAATGGCAAAAGGATGGGCACAAGCCACTTCTTGCAGTGCTACTCTCTACCCCTGACCCTTACAGAGAGGAGTATCTTTGGGCAGAGACACCTAAGAATCTGTCTCATCTACCCTAGCTGCCATGGTGTCAGCTTACTAATGAATTAGACTTGGTTTATACTCTCTCCTCAATGCCCTCTGGATTACCTCCCCTCATCTCCTACACTCAAACAGCTCTGCTTTTACTTCTCCTCTGAGGACTCCAACACAGAAACTGCTCTTGCCTACAGATTCTACTGGTTCCATTTTACATAAAATATGCACAATTTCCTTTTTTTTTTTTTTTCGTTTCCTTATAACACTCCTAAGCTTTACTTCAGGCACAAAGTCAGTTATTACTACATAGCCATCAGAACGAAGAATAACTAAAATAAAAAATAATAGCACCACCAAGTGCTGGTAATGATGTAGAGAAACTCATTATTCACATACTGCTGGTAGAAATGTAAAATGCTGCAGCCACCTTGGAAAACAGTCTGGGGATACCTCAAAAGGATGTGGCCCAGCAATTCCACTCCTAGGTGTTTACCATGAAAAATGACAGCATATGTCCATACCAAGACTTGTATACAAATGTTCACAGCAGCTTTATTTGTAATAGCCCCAAATCAGAAACAACCCTAATACCCTTCAATGATAGTTAAAGAAACTATGATACATCCATATCACGGAATACTACTCAAGAATACGCAGGAATGAACTTTTGATACATGTGACAATGTGGATAAATTTTGAGGACATTATGCTAAGTGAAAAAAGTTAATCCCAAAAGGTTATACACCAAGTGATTCTATCTGTATAGTATTTTTGAAGTGACAAAATTTTAGAAACAGTGGATAGATCAGTAGTTACCAGAAGTTAGGAAACGGGTTGGTTATTATTATAAAGGGGTAGCAAGAAGGAGATCTTGGTGGTGATTGAATGAATAGTTCTGTATCTTGATTGTGGTGGTGGTTACACAAATCTATGCATGTAAAAATGGCATAGAACCATACACACTTTATACCAATGCAATTTCCTACTTTTGATATTGTACTATAATTAGGTAAGATGCATTCACTGGGGGAAAATGGGTGAACACAAGACCTCTCTAACTTCGTAACCTCCCATGAATCTTTAATTATTTCAAAATAAAACATTAAAAAATATACTGGTTTAGCTGGAATAAGAATATCAAGTATCGATCCCCTGAAATCTCAGGTCCCAGGTCCAGTTCCATTAAAAACTCTCAAAGGAACCATGTCCTTCACTGCCCCACATGGAAAACTGGGATATTGTGGGTGTCTTAGAGACTTTTTCTCTGCTCTCAATTTTTTCCTGTTTCTCTTCCCACTACATCAAAGCAGTTTCTTTACAAGTTACAACAGGTTGGAGAAAACCAGTGAGGTTTAAAAAAAAACAGGCAGGAGCAAGCAAAAAGGAAGTGCAAGCAAAGGATGACTGGCAACCTATGAGAGAAAGAAAGGAAATTACCACAAAAATAAGCAGAAGTGTATTCAAAGAGGGTGTAAAGTCAACTGGGGAGTCCTAAAAAACTAAGATGGAACCTGGTAATTAACAAGTCAGAGGTTTCTGGCTACCCCGTTTTCCTTCAACAAATCAATTTCCCTTGGCAATCCAAACCAGTGGACCAGAAGAGTCAGCAAATACCAGAGTTCACTTCTGCAGGACAAAGACGACAAATGAGGCAGCCACTATTCAACTCAGGAAGCCCCACTCCGGAAACACTGCCAGCAACCACCACGTTGAAACAAAAAAGAACTGAGCTGACACCACATGGCTGCCTAGGCACCTCCAAAAAAGTAGGCCTACAATGAAACTCTCTGCTCAAAAGAAATACATTAATAATCAGGGAACGATGTAACTTCCTGTCCTCAGCCTAAATAAGAAGGTATCCAGATTACAGGAGAAAGGTCTATTTCAACGTATCCTTGGTCATTGTCTCGAATATCTAGCTGATATTGTCTCGAATATCTAGCTGATCTAGAGGATCTAGCTGATAGCCAAGGAGACCCAAATTCTACTCCCAGCTCTGCCACCACCACCTTAGTAGTTCAGTAACCCTGAACAGGTCATTTTCCATCGGCAAAACATGACTAGCCAATCATTTCAAGGCTTTGGGTTGGTGTGTGCTAAATGAAACTTTATTAGGTCCAGAAGGAGAAAAGTTAAGCAGCTCCTACAATCCCACCCCCAGCTAGCTTCTTCAAGCCAGTTTCCCTACAGAGAGAGGAAATAAAGCCCAAGACTGCAATTATAGGAAGGTTATCTGCATGATGTCCCACTCCTTGTCTTTTAGTTGGTCCATGCATCTGGAAGAATCAGCCTCGAACACAGGGGAGATGCAAGGAACTAATTAAAACCTAAAAGCTAGTTGCATGCCAATGTCCACCTGTCCTGTTTTTTACAGGGTCTATCCCCTTTTATTAGGATTATATGAGGGCCAGAAAGGGCACTCTTCTAGTACTAACATGGCTGTGATTCCTACTTTGTCCAGATTAGAAAGGCCTATGCCATTTGGGGAAATGTGGAAATCAGGTATTTTTCATGGACATAAATTATTGGGTTATTCTATCTCCACAGCAGGGCAGAGGTTACCTGCAAAGTAATACTGACCAAAGTGAAATTAGAGAGAAGGGGAGAGTTACATGTACTTTTAGAGTACCCATACACTTCCCTAACTCAAACGTGTCCTCGTATGTTTAAAGTTAGAGTAAAGGAAGATCTCCTACTGACTTATGTGTCTGTTAATATCCAACACAAGCCCTCATCTGAACCAGCCCAAATTGGAAAAGGGGCTAGATTACACCAGCCACATGCCTACCCATCAATCAACCACTTCCCAAAAAGGTCAAGGTTGCAAAATGCTATCAACAGAAACCTTTATGACCCCTCAAAAACACCACTCTTGGATCCTGTTAAGGTATATGAACAGTCAAGTCCATCAGTTACATACCGACTCATCCTTCTGCACCTTGCTCCTGGCATGCACAAATATACCACACGTGACAAAAAGGATAAAGGAAAAGCTCCACACTATACCAACAATTCTGGCAGATAAGAGAGAAGCCCTGTTGGCAAGTGACCAGAGATCCACATGAGCAGAGTAAGAGACCCAAAGTGCACAAGGAATTTTCCCCCACTTTCAAAATTCTGCTTTTCTAGCCACACGTGGGGATGAGGTTGGAGGCCAGCAAGTATGAGCAGCCACAGCCACACCCTGCTCTACCATTACCTAGTATGTCACAATCCTGATGCAAATCCTGTGCCCAAGAGTCCAACGATACCACGCTGCAGGGCAGCAGAGGCCTGTTACATAAGCTCTGCAGGGCCTCCTCCGGTGCGCCCCGCCCTACCCTCCCACCCCAATTCTTTAGGGGCGGGGGACTGGGGGGTCTACTCCTGAACAGTTAAATCAACATCCTCTTGGAAAGATATCCTTTTCTGCAGGGATCTGTGAGATGTGGGCCGTTTCTCATTTGTCTGCGACGGTCTAGGAGTGTGGGGGAAGGGAAATTAACAAAATGACCTTTCAAGGTCCCTTCCTTGAAGCCTAGAGATTTGCAGGATAAGCATTAAGTCTCATCTCGCCGACTGGGAGGTGGAGGCAACGGAACTGCATTTCACCAATAGGAAAAAGGACAAAATGGGTCCCAGCAGCAATCTCAGCCCTTCCTTAGTGAGACCCATCCCCGAAGGGGGTTTCGGCTGCTTTTTGGGCTGCAGAAAATGCGGCTAGAAACCACCAAACCCGTGAGCAGCCTCGCCCTCCAAGCCTAGGACCCGTGGGGCCCAGCCAAAAGCAAAAAGCGACGTAGAGCAGACGAGAGAACAAGTCGGCTCAGGCCAAAGAGGTTTGCGACAGAGCACAGAGGCCACGCGGGCAAACGTGCAGAATTACCTCATAACGACCCGCTTCCCTTTAACATCCAGCTTGTCCAGCGTCAGCTTATTAGAAAGCGACATTTTGGAAATACAGCTGGGAAGAGAGGTCGGTGATTCGGACAACCAGGGAGCCTACCGCAGACGTCCGCTCGGGAGACTAGAAGAACGCCGAACACCACGCGGGCAGGAACAGGGGCTGCACTGCCGCCCCACACCCCGCCTCCCGCACCGCCCCTTCCCGGCCGCTGCTCCCGGCGCGCCGTGCAGAGCAGCCGCTATTGGCCACGGCCCATCGCGGTCGGCGCGCTGCCATTGCTCCCTGGCGCTGTCCGTCTGCGAAGGTACTAGTGAGACGTGCGGCTTCCGTTTGTCACGTCCGGCACGCCGCGAACCGCAAGGAACCTTCCCGACTTAGGGGCGGAGCGGGAAGCGTCGCCGAGGGGCCCACAAGTGAAGCGGCGAAGATCCGGGTGACGCTACGAACGGACGTGAAGAATGTGCGAGACCCAAGGTCGGCGCCGCTGCGTTTCCCGGAAGCGCGCCCGGAGCAGCCGCAGCCCAGCGTAAGCCCAGGACTGCCTTGGAGAAGGCGCCACCCCCAATCCCGTGGAATTCGCAGCTGCCCTGCCAGGATTAATGGAAATGCCACCTCCTTTTAGAAAATCTTGGTTTCCCAGCTCCCTTCATGGAATTCTGCTACTTAAGGCTTACTTAATAAGAGACCTCTCATAAGTTGGAAAAGGCCCAGGTCCACTCTGGCCCCCACCTTTTTAAAAATAAAAATGCAATGTAATTTTTTTGGTTATGGCATGATGGATGCTAATGGCAAACAGATATGGCATTTTTCGTGTATTAACCAAAGCTCACAAAACGCAGAAGTGACTATTTTCATCCTCATTAGGCAAATGAAGTAGCTGATGCACAAAGAAGTTTAGTGGGCCAGGCGCCTTGGCCCACGCCTTTAATCCCGGCACTTTGGGAGGCCAAGGCTGGCGGACTGCTGGAGCCAGGTGGTTCGAGACCAGCCTGAACAACATAGCAAAACCGCATCTCTACCAAAAATACAAAAAATAAATAAATAAATAAAAAACCCAGCCTGAGCAACATGGCAAAACCCCATCGCTACTAAAAATACAAAAAGTTAGCTAGACGTGGTGGCGGGTACCTGTAGTCTTGTTACCTGTGGGGGTGTCCAAATTCTTGGAGCCTTGAACTAAGAACGGGACAAAATGCACAAAGCAAGGAAAGAATTAAGCAATAAAAGCAGAGATGTATTGAAAACGAAAGTGTAACCGCCTAATGGGTTCACTTTGTCCGCTGCCTAGACAGAGCTGATTTATCAAGACAGGGAAATTGCAGTGGCGAAAGAGTAATTCACGCAGAGCGGTTGTGCGGGAGACCAGAGTTTTATCATCACTCAAATCAGTCTCCCTGAGCATTTCGGAATCAGAGTTTTTAAGGATAATTTGGCGGGTATGGGTTGGGAAAGTGGGGAGTGCTAATTGGTCGGAATGAAGATGAACTAACGGGGGTCGAAGTGAATTCTTGCAGAAGTGAGTTCTTCCTGGGTAGGATCCTGGAGCTAGTTGAGCCAGATTATCAGTCTGGGTGGTGTCCTCTGCTGCATGAGAATGCAGGGGCTGCAAAACATCTCAAGCACTGATCTTAGGTTTTGCAATGGTGATGTTATTCCCAGGAGCAATTTGGGGAGGTTCAGACTTTTGCAGCCAAAGGCTGCATGGTCCCTAAACCGTAATTTCTAATCTGGTCCCCGCCAAGAAGGGGAAAGGGCTATTATCAATTTTGTCTCAGAGTTTACACTATAAATTCCTTCCCAAGGCTAGTTTGCGCTATACCCAGGAATGAACAAAGACATTTTAGAAGTTAGAAGGAAGATAGGGTAGGTTAGGTCTGATCTCTTTCACTGTCATAATTTCCTCAGTTATGATTTTTGCAAAGCCGGTTTCAAAAGTATACTCCACAGGGCGAGAGCAGGCCTGAGCAAGCAGCTCAAGAGCTTGATTACAGAAGTTTCTGGGGTTTAAATACCCTCTAGAGGTTTCCTATTACACCCCATGCAAATGAAGTAGTGGTCCATGATCAGTCTGAGTGGTTGCAGAAAGCGACCAATCAGAAGCTGAAGTGAAGTTACACAGTTACACACCTATACAAATGAAAACTTGGCCTGCCACTAGCCTGACTGGTTGCAGGAGGGGACCAATCAGAGGTACTTTCAATTTCTCATTCAACTGACTTTTATTCACGGTGCTGGGAAAATATGTATACTGACTGAGGAGATATTCCAGTTAACCAAGTGTAATGATGATATATCACTCAGATTCCCTTTCAGAACTGAGGCACTCATTATTAGCTGATGGGAGTATTAGTTACTGACAGCTCACAGCTGAGTCTCTCCCCAGAAACTGCCCTCTGTTGAAGGAAGCTGCCTTGCCTAAGGTTATACCCACTTCCCTGGGGCATCTGTCGGTGATTGCTCAATGCAGTTCTAAAGGCCTGGCTTCTTTGCTTCATTTCAGGACATCTCTTAAAGGACCAGCTCTGCTTCAGAACTGTCTGTGGGGTTGGCTGAAGCCTCTATTGAAACTTATCCCTCTCTATCCCAAGTCTGATTTCCTTACTCCTTTACAGGTGTTGTTCCCAGAAGCAACCCCCAGTAATCCACCTGCACACAAATCTCAATCTCGGAGCCATTTCCCAGGGAACACTGGGAAGAATTCTAAGATGGTGCCCATGATTTCTGCCCTCTAGTGTTCACATCTTTCTATAATTTCCTCCCCTTGAATGTGAGCTGGACCTATGACTGGCTTCTAACCAATAGAATGTGGCAAAAGTGATGAGATGTAACTCCCATGATGAGGTTATGATGTGGATATGAGAGTCCATCTTTCTAGTTTGGTCTAGAGAGACTCCCTTGTTGGTTTTTTTTTTTTGTTTTTTTTTTTTGAGACAGAGTCTGACTCTGTTGCCCAGGCTGGGGTGCAGGGACACAATATCGGCTCACTACAACTTCCGCTTCCCGGATTCAAGCGGTCCTCATACCTCAGCCTCCTGAGTAGCTGGGATTACAGGTGCATGCCAACGCACCTGGCTAATTTTGTATTTTTAGTAGAGACGGAGTTTCACCATGTTGGCCAGGCTGGTCTCGAACTCCTGACCTCAAGTGATCTGCCTGACTCGGCCTCCCAAAGTGCTGGGATTACAGGTGTGAGCCACCACACCCAGCCCAATGTAATTTATTTAAACCAATGAGAATTCTTGACAAACAACTTTGCAATTACCCCCTCTCCTGATTCATCCTTTTTTCTTAAAAGATTTGAACCTCCCCATTGTTCTCCAGAGTACTGTTCAAGGCAACCTGGAAGTGTGTCCCAGGCTGCAGTTCTCAGCCATGGCCGAAATGACCTCTCCATATTTTGCCTACACGTCTTCCTTTTAGGTAGACATGATCTATAGAGAAAAATCAATTGAAGATACCTGTAATGTTAAATTTGTTAACCATAAAATGCAACTGTGAGACAGATTGCAGGCAATTTTATGAAAAAACTTAAAACAATAAGACCATATTGAAAAAAATACATTTTTCAGAAAATTACCAGTAACATGGTATTAGAGACAGAGATAGCTAAGCAACTGATCAAAATACGTGTATGCCCCAAAAAAATCTGTGTGTGGTTATTTTTTTTTTGTGGGGGGTGTTGTTTGCTTGTTTTAAAGACAGGACCTCGCTCTGTCTCCCAGGCCGGAGTGCAGTCCAGCAATCAGCTCACTGCAATCAGGCTCAACCTCCGGGGTTCAAGGGATCCTCCTGCTTCAGTCTCCCAAGTAGCTAGGACTACAGGCGTGAGCCACCACGCCCAGCCTACCTAAACTCTTTAAAGTATCCCAGTTTAGGTGGTAAATCATATGGTCTCTCTAAGGCTATAGAGTCTTTCCTTTGTGGCTTTTTCCTATCCTTTAGTTATCTATTACCCAGATCCCCTTTTATATACAAGTGTAGCCTTCTGTAAATATAAAAGAGCCACTTACTTGAACCACTTAAATTGTCTATTCTTTATCACATTCAAGGGAGATAGCAAAGGGAGGGAGACAGGAAGTTCAGAGGTATAAACAGGCTCGGGCTTTTGTTCCCTGAGAGGCTTCTTTTTGCCAATTAATTCATTAACAAGCCCCAAGAGTTGCCTCAGAAATAGATTGATAACTCCGGGGACATGTGAGTAAAGCAGTGAGAAAAGAACAACAAAAAAAATGCACACATACAGCAACATATGCAGAAAAAGAGAAAGAGTGTGCAAGAGCTCTAACAAATAGTAAATACAATTCTAAGCAAAGAGAATCCCAAAAATGTGAAGGTAAGAGGTAGAGCCTATATGAATCCTAGACTCCTCTGTACCAATCCTCTATTGTGAATTCCTGGAGGAAAGTTTATGCCATTATTTACGTTAGAATGCCCCGATACCTTCTACATTGGGGTCCTTACCATCAGGTCACCATTGTGACAGAGACCATTTTCCCTTTCTTTACTAATAGAACTCCTAAATTTTAATCAAACACATGGCTATCCAGCAAGAGACTACATTTCTCCATCTTCCTTGTGGCTTGGAGTGGCCATGTGACCAAGTTCTGGACAACTGATGTAAGCCATTGCCACATAGTGACCCTAAAAAGGAAAGTTCATGCTGTCTTTTGGCCCTTGACTAGGAGATGGCAGAAGCTGTGGCAGCCACCTTGGCCTCAGTGATGGTTGTGCTTTCTCACCAGCCCTGGACCACTCACCTCTATACTGTTAACATGACAGAGAAATCAACTTCTATCTTGTTTAAACTGCTTGTGTACAATCTTTGTTACAGTACCAGTCCCCTCCCTAATAAAACTATGGTGAGCTAACCTTGCAAAATGAAAAACACACACATTGAGTCACTGGAACATGAGTAGAAAGACCAATGGGACAGAATAGAAAGTCTATAAATAGAACCAAATGCATATAGAAAATTAGTACCGAGTCAAATCAGTGGGGTAATAATGGACTTTTATTTTAAATCAATGGTCTTGAGACAACAGCATAGCTATATAGAAAAGGTAAAGTTTTTATATTTCAGGGCAACAATTCTTAATCCTGGTAGCACATTAGGACTACCTGGGAAGCTTTAAAAAAAAAAAAAAAATACCAATGTTGTGGCCCTACCCCAAACCAATTAAATCAGAATTTTTGGAGTAGGGCCAGGATATGCAAATTAAATTACAGAGCTGGAAATCAGATGCTATTAAAATGTAAATTTTATATATTATGTTTTTCTCATATATTCTGTACTTCATTTCCCCGTTTTTATTTGAGAGACTTTCCAAGCATTATATTTAGCATATAGATTTTCACTTTACACAATCTAGATATTCTAGATTTCTTTATTTAATGACAAAATTAGATATAAACCATATATTTTGTTATATAAACAGCAAATATGTTTTAATAAATTTTAATTTTATTTTTTGCCACCTATAAATAAACAAAATAAATTTGTCTCTTTTATCGTCCAACAAATATTTCAGTGTCTCTTAGCAAAGAAAAAAGTTTCTTTTTTACAGAAAATTAATTATATCATCTCTACAGCAAGTACATTTAAACAGTTCATCGCTAAACATTTTATCTGTTCACTAGCATGCTCTTATATAACTTGTAAAGATTATAAATATTTAAATCTCTTCTTAATTATACTATGCAATGGAAACAACAACAGACCTTATTTGGAGGCTGACCATGGAAGTGTTAGCATCCTGGCATCTCTAGTCCCCTCGGACAGCAGCTTTGAAAATTCTGGCCAAAAATCATGCAAACAGTAGTGATACAGTTAACAAGAAAAAGCTTATTCAGTGATGATAGAAATAGTGATGTGGCACAATTGTTTGTTAAACCGAAAAAAAAGGATTTTTAATATTCAGGTTGTACTATATTTTTTTACCACGAGAGGTCCCTAAATCTTCTTTGGTGTATTCAGGCCATTTGATGTCCATATCAGACTGTTGCAACACTTTGGTATTATATCTGTCACTCTACATTAACCAATTTTCTAACATAGGAGGCTAAACTTTTATTCTTTAGAATCAGCTTTTTAAAAGAACTTACTTTAAATCTCATCTGGACCTACAAAATACCAGCATCGAAGGATATAAGAGTGGTGGAAAAACCAGGAAAATAAGTTACATAAAGTGGCAGTGAAATAGAATTCCTTTAGAGGTTAAGTGAAAACACAGGCTTCTTTGTGAGTTAAGAACAAACAATACCACTCCTTTCCATCTTAGGTCTAAATTCCATTTTGTTCAATGAGTGTTAATTAGTATCATAATTAAACATGACTTTTTTCATAGGCTGCCTTAATCGTACATGAATAATATTATTTTTGTCACTTCAGTTTGGCTCTATGGTACTAATCAAACTCTTGCCTTGAATGTAAGGAAACATAAATGTTCCTGTGTCTGCTCCTGTACTAATTTAGGTATTCATATGTTGAATACTTGCTCTATGCCAAGCAGAAAGATATATTTCTTGCCTTTAGAAGTTTATAGTTTCTTTGGGGATATAATTTAATAGACAGTTATAATCCATTGTAGTATGTTTAACATAACTCTTCATTTAATACCTTGACTTATTTCAATAAAAAGATGTTTCTATTTGTATTAAAAAAAAAAAAAAAAAAGAAAAGGTAAAGTTTTGCCGGGCGCGGTTGTTCACGCCTGTAATCCTAGCACTTTGGGAGGCCGAGGCGGGCGGATCACGAGGTCAGGAGATCGAGACCATCTTGGCTAACACGGTGAAACCCCGTCTCCCTGTCTCCACTAAAAATACAAAAAATTAGCCGGGCGTGGTGTCAGGCGCCTGTAGTCCCAGCTACTCGGGAGGCTGAGGCAGGAGAATGGCGTGAACCCAGGAGGCGGAGCTTGCAGTGAGCCGAGATCTCGCCACTGCACTCCAGCCTAGGCGACAGAGCGAGACTCTGTCTCAAAAAAAAAAAAAAAAAAAAATTTGATCTCTTCTTCACACATATGGCTGGTAAACTCTAAGTGACACAAAGATCTAATAGATTTACCCTTTGAGCCAGGAGTTTCATTTCTGTGAATCTAGTGTAAGGATAGATCTGGACTTTATGTATTTATGTATGTACATTTTCTCGTTGTTTGTCATAGCAAGAGACAGGAAAAATCCCAAGTGTCTGTCAATAAAGGACTAGTTAAACTATGGTACATCAATACAATTGAATACTGTACTATATGAAGCTTAAGAATGAGGGAGCTCATTCCATATCAAAGCTGCAGTAAGCTATGATGGCGCCACTACACTCTGGTCTGTGTGGCAGAGAGAAACCCTGTCTCCTGTCTCTATTAAAAAAAATATATATATATATAGCTTGTGGTTGCCTAAAGAAACACCGGCAGGACACGGTGGCTCACGACTGTATCCCAGCCCTTTGGGAGGCCAAAGCCGGATAATCGCTGGAGACAAGGAGTTCGAGACCATCCTGGACAACATACCAAGACCCCTGTCTCTACAAAAAAGAAAAGAAGTGAAAGGAATGAGGCACATCCCCCATATATCTCCCAACTTCCTGAGTCCAGCACAAACACATTCCTCCATATTTCTTTCAAACTTCAGAAAAACATCACCTGGGAGATCTCCGATAAGGAATGCTAAATGTATAATGTTAACCAATTGTAATGCTGTAACCGAGAGAATTACCTTGTTCCCTGTAACTTTACATATCCTGTTTACATTGGGCTATAAAAAGCAAGCACTCGCATTGTTCGAGGCCCTCCTGTATGCTGTGGAATGGAGGGACCAAGTTCGAACTTGTAGTAAAGATCCTTGCCGCTTGGCTTTGACTCTGGACTCTGGTGGTCTTCTTTGGGGAACAAACGGTCTGGGCATAACAGAAGAAGAAGAAGGAAGAAGAAGAAGGAACACTGAAAGGATATATAAGAAACGAATGTTATTTATTGGAGTAGAAAGTGTAAGATGGGGACAGGAGTAGGTATGGGGGTTCTAAATGTAAAACTTATTACTTTAATTTTTGATCCATGTTAATGTATTACTTATTCAAAATAAATAAGTAACTTAAAAAAAAATCGGGATTAGAGAAACAAGATCATCCATAAGCTACATTAGGAAAGCCCAAGATTTTCTGAGAGGCTAAAGCTGTCAGTAGTTGCTGCTACTTAAACAACTCACTGAATACCAGTGTGCCCCCAGTGAACCTACGGAAAAGGAAATCAAGAAAACTGGCAAGTCGTTGGGCTGTAAACTGGCTAGAGAATCCAGATACCATGAAACGACAGTAGAAATTCACACAGAAGTTGATGGGTTTCGCATTCTCTATGGTGGTAGATGAGACTTCTTTCTGTCCCTTTTCTGTCCCTTTTCTTGTCATCAAGTATGGTTTCACGTGCAGTCACTTTAGACCGCATAGTAAAATGGCAGAGACCATCAACAATGAGATCACAAAACGCAATGAGCTTTTGTTGAATCACTTAGCCTCTGGGATATATGCAAAGACAGCTAGATGTGTAGGGAGAATTGATAATGATCTTCAAATGACTTCCGATAGGCTAAGTAGCTCCCTTGCTCAGATTTTCTGCCTTGAACTACCAAGGATACAAATGTTACCCTTTAAGGCAATGATTGAGTAAAAGGTTGGAATGCTCTGGCTAAATAGTGAGTTGGGGAGTTATCATATTAGGCAATTACCACCCAGTAACACCTTATTATGCATTGGCCAGTTAACTAGAGTTCTGAAATGTGAACAATAAGTTATTAGATTTTCATGCTGAAATAAAGGCTAAAAGGAACAGTGCAATGAATAGTATCAGAAGAGGGCAGGCTTGGGAGAGTAACAATAATGGGGGTTTAGGGAAGGGGATGAAACATGAGAGTCTGGGAAATGACAAGGTACAGACCTGGTCATGGAGGAGCCATTACAAAAACTGCCTAGTTCCATGTAGTTTGCCACACAGATGTACAAGCCCCACCTAGGTTTAGTGTTTTGTTTGTTTATTCATCTGTTTTGTTTGTTTTTGTTTTGAGACAGTGTTTTGCTCTTGTTGCCCAGGCTGGAGTGCAATGGCGCGATCTTGGCTTACTGCAACCTCCGCCTCCCGGGTTCAAACGATTCTCCTGCTTCAGCCTTCCAAGGAGCTGGGATTACAGGCACCCGCCACCATGCCCAGCTAATTTTTGTATTTTTAGTAGAGACGGGGTTTCACCATGTTGGCCAAGCTGGTCTCGGACTCCTGAGCTCATGATCCGCCCGCCTCGGCCTCCCAAAGTGCTGGGATTACAGGCGTGAGCCACCGCGCCTGGCCCCACCTAGGTTTATTAAATCATATGTCCTGTGAAATTCCAAATGGAACAACAATGTAATGCACTTAAAGGGAAGTTATAAAACTTCTCAAGTACCCCAGGTGAATCTAATGCACAGTAAGCCTCGCAAACTGCAACTTTCTGGTATCTGCTGGCCATGACAGTTATATTTCTCACTGCAAATAAATTTATTTTTTCAGTCAGGTAGTTTCTGAAGGGATCAACCCTGGGACATGCGTAATTCCCCAAATGAGAGTGGGATAGCCAAATAGCTCATGATGGAAGACTGGAATTAACACACATGAAAACAGAGAGGGCAAAATAAACATTTTAAGAACAGTTTAAAGTAAGGCAAGTTTGCACAGACACTAGTCTAATCATAAGATGAAGGAATTGAAACTGCCTTTGCAAAAATTATATCAGTGAGTAATAGAGCAACTTAGCTTCAAACCATGTTTTAATTTTTTTTTCTTTTCTTATTTCCCTCCAGTCTCAAGACATAGCCTTGAGACAAACTACAGAAGTATTTTCTTTTTTCTTGAAATACAGCCTGGGGACGTGCTTTAAAACTCCACTTCCTCCCCTTTCCCACGTTATGCTCCCATGCCTTATGCATATTTATTTACCCGGATGCTTGTTAAGTTCACACTGGCTCACTTATCTGGTCATATATTTCCTTAGAAGCTTCAAGGACCAAATCCTGACAGGAAACAGGCACCTCCAGTATTCTCTCCCCAGCAGGAGATTACTTCAAGACTGGAGTTCCCTGTGGGCTAGAGATTGACTGAAAGATTGAATGTGATTGATTTGTAACCTGTCAGGTCCACAATGGTGCCAGCCACTTCACCAGATGGAACAATAATTCAAGATAAGCCTTCAGAGCAAGTCACACCATCTGGCACCTCCTAGCCCCCTTACTGTCTTGCATTCCAAGCCCCTCCTCTTAAACCCTTGCCATCTCTCCAGAAATTGGAAATTGGCAATTTTTGGAAAGGATTCCAGCCACTTTCCCCTTTGCTGGCAATGGATAATAAAATTCACTCTCTTTTTATCATACCCGGCTCTTGTTATTTTAACTTCTTACTGCAACCATCAAGCAGCCAGACCCTCTTTTGGTAATAACACATACTCACAAATTCCAGTAGAATCTACTATTGTGGTTACAAACTGAAAGATAATGTTCACATATGCATAGTATTAAAATAATTAGTGGTCATACACTGAACCATCCACCACCTCACATTTCTCTATTAGCCATGTTATCATTAAACATAAAGGACAATAAATTAAATATATGTAATTTAAGTACTTTTACCAATGGAGGTGAGCAATGTCAGATAATCAAGCTATCAAATAATTCAAAATGAATATCAGTTTGGCTGTCGAATATATTTTAAAATGTGCTCTGCTTTAACAAAACCAAATATATATCAAAGCTCAGATGATAACAGGTGTTTACTCGAATTACAAAAGATTTTTTTGCGTTGTAGCAAGTGTGCTTACAGTATGATTCTGTTTATAATAATTCCTCTTGTTGCCATCTCTTTAAATCTGTTAAATTTGTTTTAATTATTTGGGGAGTTGAGGGGCAAGTAATGACTGAAAGGGACACAAGGAGGCTTCTGGGTGCTAACAATGTTCTGTTTGCTGATTGGCTGCCCATTACATGGGGGTTTCCGTTTCTGGAATTTCATCATCTTACAATATGTTTGCTTTTATGTATGTATACATCAATCGAAAGGTTAAAAATAAAAGATGGAGGCCTAGTGTGGTGGTGCACTCCTGTAGTCCAGCGACTCAGGAACCTGAAGCAGAAGGATTGCTTGAGCCCAGGAGTTTGAGGCTGCAGTGAGCTATGATCACACTACTGTACTCCAGCATGGACAAAAGAGTGAGACTTTGTCTCTAAAATAAAATAAAGGATGGACAGACGAAGTATAGCAGGAAAACAGAAAGAACACACAACAAAACATGAACAATGCTAGTGCATTATATCTAAACAGATGCTATCTCATTTTCTTTTTTTCCTTTGTTTTTTTGTTTTGTTTGGAGAGACGAGGTCTCGCCCTGTTGCCCATTCTGGAGTACAGTGGCATCATGATAGTTCACAACATCCTTGAACCCCTGGACTCAAGCCATCCGCCAGGCTCAAGCCATTTTCCTGCCTCAGCGTCCCGAGTAGCAAGGGCTATAGGCACACACCACCATAGTCAGCTAATTTTTTAATTTTATAGAGACGGAGTCTCGCACTGTTGCCCAGGCTGATCTTGAACTCCTGGCTGCAAGCAACTCTCTCTCTTCAGCCTCCCAAAGTGCTGGGATTACAGGCATGAGCCACCACACCCAGCCGATACTGTCTCATTTTCCTGTAAGTTTGGTGAAAACCAAACAACTCTGTCCCACTCACCAATCTAGAGATAACTGTGAACTGCATGTGGAAGAAAATTTGGTTATGGATGTGAATGACTGAACAAATGTGAATTAAATTTTTGACAGTATTTCTTTTTCTTTCTTTTTCTTTTCTTTTCTTTTTTCTTTTCTTTTTTTTTTTTTTTTTTTTTTGAGACAGAGTTTTGCTCTGTCGCCCAGGCTGGAGTGCAGTGCAGTGACATGATCTTGGCTCACTCCAACCTTTGCCTCCCGGATTCAAGTGATTCTCCTGCCTCTACCTCCCAAGTAGCTGACATTACTGGCATGCACCATCATGCCCGGCTAATATTTGTATTTTTAATAGAGACAGAGTTTCACTATGTTGGCCAGACTGGTCTCAAACTCGTGACCTCAGGTGATCCACCCGCCTCTGCCTCCCAAAGTACTGCGATTACAGGTGTGAGTCACCATACCCGGCCAACATTACTTTCAAAAGCAATAAGACAAAGCTTTTTGGCTGTATATATCCTCTCAGATTTTCCAGAAGAAAATTATATTGATTGCAAACAATGACAGTTTTGTCTCTTCCTTTACAATATTTATACATTTTTCTTTCTCTTTCACATTGACTGGAACCTCCAAGAAAATGTTGATGAGAAGCAGTGTTGTTGAACATCTTGCTTTTGTTTTTGACTTTAGAGACACTTTCACCATCTACATAAAAGTTTTTCAACTTTTTTTTACAATGTCCCACAGCAAAAAACAAACAGAAAACATTTTAGTTTTGCAACCCAGTATACACACAGACACACACACACACAGACACATTTTCAAGAAATAATGCTTACCCTTTCTACCTGCAACACACTCTAATATTTTATGTTCTAGTACATGTTTTCATGCTGAGTGCATTAAAGACATTTAGAGGCTATTGGGGAAGTATGCATATGGCTAGGTTTTAGATGATATTAAGGGATTGCTGTTAATTTAGGTATGATAATGGTATTGTGATTATGTGAGGAAATGTCCTTATATTTTAGAGATGCATACTGCTATGGTCTGAACGTCGCTTCCAAAACTCATGTTGAAACTTAATCCCCAATGTAGCAGTATTAAGAGGTGAGGCCTTTAAGAGGTGATTGGATCATGTAGGCTCTATCCTCAAGAATGGATTAAACCATTCATGAATTAATAAATTAATGGGTAATGAGTTATCATGGGAAGGGAACTGGTGGCTTTGTAAGAGAAAGAAGAGAGACCTGAACTAGCATGCTAGCACAGTAAGCCCCCTTGCCATGTGCTGCCCTGTACCATCTTGGAACTCTTCAGGGAGTTCCTACCTGCAAGAAGGCCCTCACCAGATGTAGCTTCTCACTCTTGGACTTTTTTGCCTCCATGACTGTAAAATATAAATTCCTTTTCTTGATAAGTCGAGGCAGAGCAAGATGGGGGAACAGAAAGCTCTACGGGCCATCCCCCCACTCTGCAAAAACACAAAATTAACAACTATCTACACAGAAAACAACACCTTCGTAAGGACCAAAAATTAGATAAACACTCCTAGTACGTTGTTTTAACTTCGTATTCCTGAAAGACGCACTGAAGAGATAGGAAAAACAGTGCTGGATCTATAACACCACGCCTCCCCAACCCTGGTAGCAAAAGCATGGTGTGGAGAGCATCTCTGGGAGGTGGGGGAGGCAGAGCACAGCAATTGTGAGGCACTGGACTCAGTGCCACCCTGTTAGAGTAGAAAGGAAACCTGAATCAAACTTAGATAACACCCACCCACAGAGTGAGCATTTAAACCAACCCTAGCCAGAAGGGAATCGCCAATCCCAGCGATGCTTCTTGAGTGCTTTCAAACCTTGCCACCGAGGGCTACAGCACCCCGTGTCTCCAGGTAAACTTGAAAGACAATCTAGGCCATAAGGACTGCAACTCTTAGGCAGCCCTAGTCTTGAACTAGGCCTAAAGGCAGTGGACTGAGGGGGCACGATGTGTCATACTGAGACACCAGCTGGGGCAGCCAAGGGAGTGCTGGCATCACCTCTCCCCTAACCCCAGGCTGCACAGCTTGAGACTCCAAAAGAGACCTCTTAATTCCACTTAAGGAGAGGAGAAGGAAAAGTAGGGAGGACGTTGTCTTACATCTAGGAAACCAGCTCAGTCACAGCAGGGCACTGGTCTGAGTTGTGAGGCCTCTGTTCCAGACCCTAGCTCCCAGATGACATTTCTAGAAGGGAACCCACTGCTTTGAAGGAAAGGACCCAGTTCTCAGCAGCATTTATCACTTGCTAACTGAAGAGCCCTTGAGCCCTGAATAAACAGTAGCAATACCCAGGTACTACATCAAGGGCATTCAGTGAGCCTCTGAGATTTGCTGAATTCACATGAGACTCAGCACATTACTAGCTGTAGTGGCTACCAGGAAAAACTCCTTCTGCTTGAGAAAAGCAGAAAGAAAAGTAAAGGGGCTTAGGTACCAGAACAGCCACAGGGCGGTAGTAGAGCACCAAGTAGGCACTTGGGGTCTCTGATTCCAGGACTTAACTCTTCGATGACATTTCTGGACATGCCCTGGCCCAGAGGGAAAACCACTGCCCTGATGGGTAAGTCCCAAGTCAGGCAGCATTCACCACAAGCTGACTTAAGAGACCTTGGGGCTTAAGGGAACATCGGCTACAGCCTGACAGTAGTCCTCATGGCCTAGAGTGGTAGTGGCCACTGGGTGGGGCTCATCATCCTTTGCAAAGCGGAGGGAAGAGTGAAAAGGACTGCATCTTGTGGCTTGAGTGCCAGCTCAGCTGCAATACAGTAAAACTACAGGTAGACATCTAAGATGTTTTACTGTAGTCCCTGGCCCCTAGACAACACTTCCAGACCCACCTGGGGCCTGAGGAACCTTGCGGCCCTGAAGGAAAGAATACAGGCCTTGCTGGCTTTGCCACCTGCTGATGGTAGAGGCCCAGGGCCTGGAGTGAATATAAGCAGTAGCGAGGGAGTGGTCACAGCAGACCTTGGGGGAGATGCAGTGCTGTGTTGGCCTGAGGTCTGACCCAAAGCAGTCAAAGTAGTGATGGCTACAGGGGTGCTTGTGTCACTCCATCCCCAGCTTTAGGTGGCTCAGAACAGAGAGAGAGACTCAGTATGTTTGGGAGATAGTAAGGAAAGAGAACAAGGGTCTCTGCCCGGCAATCCAGAGAATTCTCTCAGATCTTATTCTAGACCATCAAGGCAGTACCTCTATGAGTTTGAAGAAACCACAGCGTTACTGAGCTTGGAGTGCCCCCTAAAGTAGATATAACTTAGATCACAACACTAAAGTTATTTCAAATATCTGAAAAGCCTCCCCAAGAAGGACAGCTACAAATAACCCCAGACAGTGAAGACTACAATAAATATCTAACTCCTTAATGCCCAGACACCAAAGAATATCTGCTAGCACCAACAACATCCAGGAAAGCATAGCCTCACCAAATGAAGTAAACAAGGCACCAAGAACCAATCCTGGAGGAACAGATATGCTACCTTTCAGACAGAGAATTCAAAATATCTGTGTTGAGGAAACTCAAAAAAATTCAAGATAACACAGAGAAGGAATGCAGAATTGTATCAGAGATATTTAACAAAGACATTAAAATAATTAAAAAGAATCGGAGTTGAGAAATGCAATTCGCATACTGAAGAATGCATCAGAGTCCATTAACAGCAGAACTGATCAAACAGAAGAAAGAATTAGTGAGCTTGAAGACAGGCTATTTGAAAATACACAGTCAGGAGACAAAAGAAAAACTAATAAAAAACCGTAAAGCATGCCTATAGGGTATAGAAAATAGCCTCAAAAGGGCAAATCTAAGAGTTATTGGCCTTAAAGCAGAGGTAGAGAAAGAGATAAGGGTAGAAAGTTTATTCAAAGGGATAATAACAGAGAACTTCACAAACCTAAAGAAAGATATCAATATCCAAAAACAAGAAGGTTCTAGAATACCAAGCAGATTTAACTCAAAGAAAACTTCCTCAAAGCATTTACTAATCAAACTCCCAAAGATGAAGGGTAAAGAAAAAAAATTTTAAAGCAGCAAGAAAACAAGAAACAGTTAAAATTAAATGGACCTTCAATACATCTGGCAGCAGACTTGTCAGTGGAAACCTTAAGGCCAAGAGAGAGTGGCATGACATATTTAAAGTACTGAAGGAAAAAAATGTTTACCCTAGAATAGTATATTTGGTGAAAATATCCTTCAAGCATGAATGAGAAATAGACTTCCCCAGAAAAACAAAAGCTGAGGGATTTCATTAATATCAGACCTGTCCTATAAAATGCTAAAGGGAGTACTTCAGTCAGAAAAAAAAGGACATTAATGAGACATAAGTAATCATCTGAAGGTACAAAACTCACTGGTAATAGTAAGTACACAGAAAAACACAGAACATTATAACACTGTAACTGTTGTGTGTAACTACTCTTAAGTAGAAAGACTAAACAATGAACCAATCCAAAAATAATAACTACAATGATTTTTCAAGACTCAGACAGTACAATAAAATATACATAGAAACAATAAAATGTTAAAAAGTGGAGGTATAAAATTAAGGCATACAGTATTAGTGGGTTTTTGGGTTTTTTGCTTGTTTATGCAAACAGTGTTGTCATCAGCTTAAAATAATGGGTTATAGTATCTCCAAGTGTCATAGCAACCTCAAACCATAAAACATACAATGGATACACAAAAAATAAAAAGCAAGAAAGTAAATCATATCACTAGAGAAAATTATCTTCCCTAACGAATTCAAGAAGGAGAAAAAGAAGGAAGAGAAGACCACAAAATAACCAGAAAACAAATAACAAAATGGCAGGAGTAAGTTCTTACTTATCGATAATAACATTGACTGTAAATGGACTAAACTATCCAATCAAAAGACATAAAATGGAGGCTGAATGAGGTGGCTCATGCCTGTAATCCCAGCAATTTGGGAGGCTGAGGAGGGCAGATCACTTGAGGTCAGGAGTTTGAGACCAGCCTGGCCAACATGTTGAAACCCCATCTCTACTAAAAATACAAAAATTAGCTGGGTGTGGTGGCAGACACCTGTAATCCCAGCTACTCGGGGGACTGAGATGGAAAGATCACTTGAACCCAAGAGGTGGGGAGGTTGTAGTGAGCTAAGTCACTCCAGCCTGGGTGACAGAGCAAGACTCCACCTCCAAAAAAAAAAAGAAAAGAAAAGAAAATGACTGAAGGGATGAGAAAACAAAAGCCATTGATCTGTTGGCTACAAGAAACATACTTCACCTATAAAGACAGACGTAGACTGAGAATAAAAGGACAGGAAAAAAAACATTCCATACCAATGGAAACCAAAAAAGAGCAGGAGTAGCTATACTTACAGCAGACAAAAGAGATTTCAAGACAAAAACTATAAGAAGAGACAAAGAAGGTCACTATATAATGATAAAGGGGTCAATTCAGCAAGAGGATATAACAGTTTTAAATATGTCTGCACCAAACACTGGAGCGCCCAGATACGTAAAGCAAATATTATTAGAGATAAAGAGAGAGATAGGCTCCAAATCAATACTAGCTGGATACTTCAAAACCCCACCTTTAGCATTAGACATATCTTCTGGACAGAAAATCAACAAAAAAATCAGACTTAATCTACATCATAGATCAAACGGATCTAATAGACTTTACAGAACATTTAATCCCCAGGAGCTGCAGAATACACATTTCTTTCCTCCCCACATGGATCGTTCTCAAGGAAAGACTATACGTTATGTCACAAAACAAGCCTTAAAACATTCACAAAATTGAAATACTATCAAGCATCTTATCTGACCAAACTGGAATAAAACTAGAAATTAATAAGAGGAATTTTGGAAACTATACAAATACATGGAAATTAAACAGTATGCTCCTGAATGACCAGCGGGCAATGAAAAAATACAGAAAGAAATTGAGGCCAGGTGCAGTGGCTCACACCTGTAATCCCATTACTTTGGGAGGCCGAGGCAGGCAGATCATGAGGTCAGGAGATTGAGACCATCCTGACTAACACAGTGAAACCCCATCTCTACTAAAAATACAAAAAATTAGCTGGGCACAGTGGCACACCCCTGTAGTCCCAGCTACTCAGGAGGCTGAGGCAGGAGAATTGCTTGAACCCAGGAGGTGGAGGTTGCAATGAGCCAAGATCGTGCCACTGCACTCCAGCCTAAGCAACAGAGCAAGACTCTATCTAAAAAAAAAAAAAGAAAGAAAGAAAGAAAGAAAGAAAGAAAAAGAAATTGAAAAAATATCTTGAAATGAATAATAGTGGAAACACAACATACAAAAGCCTATGGGATACAGCAAAAGCAGTACTAACAGGGAAGTTTATAGCTATAAGTGCCTATATCAAAAAAGAGGAAAAACTTCAAATGAACAATCTTAACGATGCATCATAAAGAACTAGAAAAGTAAAAGCAAATCAAACCCAAAATTAGTAGAAGAAAAGAAATAATAAAGATCAGAGCAGAAATAAATCAAATTAAAATGAAAAAGATAATACAAAAGGGCAAGGAAACAAAAAGTTGGTTTTCCAAAAAGTTAAACAAAATTAACAAACCTTCAGCCATACTAAGAAAAAAAGAGAGATGGTTCAAACAAATAAAATAAGAAGTGAAAAAGTACACATTACAACCAATACTGCAGAAATTCAAAGGATCATTAGTTGCTACTGTGAACAACTATATACCAATAAATTAGAAAACCTAGAATAAAAAGACGAATCCCTAGATACTAGATCCTAGAAATCCAAAACCTGAAGAGAACAATAACAAGTAATAAGATTGAAGCCATAATAAAAAGTCTCCCAGCTGGGCATGGTGGCTTATGCCTGTAATCCTAGCACTTTGGGAAGTCGAGGCAGGCAGATCACTTGAGGTCAGGAGTTCAAAACCAGGCTGGCCAACATGATGAAACCCCATCTCTACTAAAAACACACAAAAAATAGCTGGGCATGGTAGGGAGTGCCTGTAATCCCAGCTACTCAGGAAGCTGAGGCAGGAGAATTGCTTGAACCTGGGAGGCAGAGGTTGCAGTGAGCCAAGATCACACCACTGCCCTCTGGCCTGGGGCAACAGAACAAGATTCTGTCTCCAAAAAAAAAAAAAAACCTGGGAACTGAATTCTACCAAACATTTAAAGAAGAATTAATACCAATCATCCACAAACTATTCCCTTTTTTTTTTTAGGATTATTTTGTTTATTTATTATTTTTTTCTTTTTTATTATACTTTAAGTTCTAAGGTACATGTGCACAACGAGCAGGTTTGTTACATATATATACATGTGCCGTGTTGGTGTGCTGCACCCATTAACTCGTCATTTACATTAGGTATATCTCCTAATGCTATCCCTCCCCACTTCCC